>NW_026853338.1:0-17604 GCF_026571515.1 Ruditapes philippinarum
CAAAAAAATTTTTTTTTAATTCATGTATAGGTAAAAGTTACAGAAGTTCTTTTGTATTCTAGAGAACACGACCTGGGGAGAACCCAATGGGATTTTAGCTCACTTGGACAAAACCCCATTGGCTAATAACCCATTGCTAAATTTGGCAAGGAAGACAATAGCCCACTGCTAAATTTGGCAAGGAAGACAATAGCCCACTGCTAAATTTGGCAAGGACAATAGCCCACAGCCAAATTTGGCAAGGAGGAGAATAGCCCACAGCTAAATTTGGCAAGGAGGAGAATAGCCCACAGCTAAATTTGGCAAGGACAATAGCCCACAGCTAAATTTGGCAAGGAGGAGAATAGCCCACTGCTAAATATGGCAAGGAGGACAATAGCCCACTCCTGAATTTGGCAAGGCGGACACTAAACCACTAAGGAGGACAATAGCCCATAGCTAAATTTGGCAAGGACAATAGCCCACAGCTAAATTTCGCAAGGACAATTTTGCAGAAGAACAATAGTCAGCTGCCAAATTTGGCAGGGAGGACAACAGCCCATTGCTAATCAAAAAGGGTTTTTAAATCATATTTGAACTTTTTTCATGAAAAATACATTGAGTAATGTTTATGCATTTTTTTATAATAAAATCATCAAACAAATTTCAAACTAGAGGATGCTTTTGTAAAAAAGCGCATGTCTCCCCCACTGCTGAGAATAACTGTGAATGGAAACAGGAATGGAAATGGAGATAAAAGAACAGAGTATATAAAACCAGACAACTGATATATCACTGATATATCAATAATAGTTAAATGTCCTCACTGATAAGAACTCTAGTTATCATCCGGAAATGAGAAAATGACCAATGGTCACTGTGACCTTAACCTTTGACCTACTGACCCCATAAACAAGAGGGATCATCTGCTCAATAAGACCAATCATCCTATGAAGTTTGAGGGTTGTAGGTCTAAAGGAACTCTAGTTATCATCCGGAAAGGAGAAATTAACCAACGGTCGCTGTGACCTTGACCTTTGACCTACTGACCATTAAAACAATAGGGATCATTTGATGAATAAGACCAATCATCCTATGAAGTTTGAGGGTTGTAGGTCAAAAGGAACTCTAGTTATCATCCGGAAATGAGAAATTGACCAACGGTCACTGTGACCTTGACCTTTGACCTACTGACCCAAAAAAAACAATAGGGATCATCTGCTCTATAAGACCAATCATCCTATGAAGTTTGAGGGCTGTAGGTCAAAAGGAACTCTAGTTATCATCCGGAAACGAGAAATTGACCAACGGTCACTGTGACCTTGACCTTTGACCTACTGACCCCAAAAACAATAGGGATCATCTGCTCTATAAGACCAATCATCCTATGAAGTTTGAGGGCTGTAGGTCAAAAGGAACTCTAGTTATCATCCGGAAACGAGAAATTGACCAACGGTCACTGTGACCTTGACCTTTGAACTACTGACCCCAAAAACAATAGGGATCATCTGCTCAATAAGACCAATCATCAGTCCTATGAAGTTTGAGGTCTGTAGGTCTAAAGGAACTCTAGTTATCATCCGGAAACGAGAAATTGACCAACGGTCAGTGTGACCTTGACCTTTGACCTACTGACCCCAAAAACAATAGGATCATCAGCTCTATAAGACCAATCATCCTATGAAGTTTGAGGGCTGTAGGTCAAAAGGAACTCTAGTTATCATCCGGAAACGAGAAATTGACCAACGGTCACTGTGACCTTGACCTTTGAACTACTGACCCCAAAAACAATAGGGATCATCTGCTCAATAAGACCATTCATCCTATGAAGTTTGAGAGCTGTAGGTCAAAAGGAACTCTAGTTATCGTCCGGAAACGAAGAATGGACGGACGGACTGACGGACGGACTGACGGACGGACGGACTGACGGACGGACAGGGCAAAAACAATATGTCTCCCCCCGAGGTGGGGGAGACATAATTAAGAACAAGTACATGTGTCTCTTTTTTAATTTGAATCTAATTTGCCCTATATTTATTACTGAAAAAAAAAAAAAACCCAAAAAAACACTTTTATTTTTTTAACAAAATATCTGGCAATATTTCTGCAGAGAAAAACAACAGGTCATAACTAAGACTATAGCAAATTCTGAAAAAACTAGAACTGCCACTTTCATGGCCTGAATACCCCCGCATACCACTTTGTCAGAATCAACAGTGGACATTTAAAGCTCAAGACAACCTCGGTTACTAAGCCAGTGCATTGCTAAGTTATGTATTCTACATGCTTCAAATGTAAAAAAAACAAAACAATACACTGCACAGATATTCTTAAGCAATTGAGAGGAAAAGATTTTTTTTTGTCAAGGTCCCTGTGACCTTGACCGTTAACCCAGTGACCTCAAAATCAATAGGGTCACCTTATGGTCATGATCAACATCCATGCCAAATACGAAGACTGTGGGTCAAAGGAATCTTAAGTTAATGGGCGGACAAGCTTTTTGAAGTCAAAGCCCACTGTGACCTTTACCTTTGACCTGGTGACCTCAAAGTCGATAGGGGTCATCTACTAATCATGACTAACCTTAATGCCAAATATGAAGACTGTGGGTCAAAGCAATCTTAAGTTATTGGGCAGATAAACTTTTTGAAGTCAAAGTCCCTGTGACCTTGACCTTTGATCCAGTGTCCTCAAAATCAATAGGGGTCATCTACTAATCATGACTAACCTCCATGCCAAATATGAAGACTGTGGGTCACCACAGTCAAAGGAATCTTAAGTTATTGAGCAGACAAGCTTTTTATAGTCAAGGCCCCTGTGACCTTGACCTTTAACCTGTTGACCTTAAAGTCAATAGGGGTCATCTACTAATCATGACTAACCTCCATGCCAAATATGAAGACTGTGGGTCAAAGGAATCTTAAGTTATTGGGCGGACAAGCTTTTTTAAGTCAAGGCCCCTGTGACCATGACCTGGTGACCTCAAAGTCAATAGGGGTCATCTACTAATCATGACTAACCTCCATGCCAAATATGAAGACTGTGGGTCAAAGGAATATTAAGTTATTGGGCGGACAAGCTTTTTGAAGTCAAGGCCCCTGTGACTTTGACCTTTGACCTGGTGACCTCAAAGTCCAATAGGGGTCATCTACTTATCATGACTAACCTCCATGCCAAATATGAAGACTGTGGGTCAAAGGAATCTTAAGTAATTGGGCGGACAAGCTTTTTTGAAGTCAAAGCCCCCTGTGACCTTTACCTTTGACCTGGTGACCTCAAAGTCGATAGGGGTCATCTACTAATCATGACTAACCTTAATGCCAAATATGAAGACTGTGGGTCAAAGCAATCTTAAGTTATTGGGCGGACAAGCTTTTGAAGTCAAGGCCCCTGTGACCTTGACCTTTGACCTGGTGACCTCAAAATCAATAGGGGTCATCTACTAATCATGACTAATCTCCATGCCAAAAATGAAAACTGTGGGTCAAAGGAATCTTATGTTATTGGGCAGACAAGCTTTTTGCAGTCAAGGCCCCTGTGACCTTGACCTTTGACCTGGTGACCTCAAAATCAACAGGGGTCATCTACTAATCATGACTAACCTCCATGCCAAATATGAAGACTGTAGGTCAAAGGAATCTTAACCTATTGGGCGGACAAGCTTTTTGAAGTCAAGGTCCCTGTGACCTTGACCTTTGACCTGGTGACCTTTAAATCAATAGGGGTCATCTACTAATCATGACTAACCTCCATGCAAAATATGAAGACTGTAGGTCAAAGGAATCTTAAGTTATTGGGCGGATAAGCTTTTTGAAGTCAAGGTCCCTGTGACCTTTGACCTGGTGACCTCAAAATCAATAGGGGTCATCTACTTATCATGACTAACCTCCATGCCTATTATGAAGACTGTGGGTCAAAGGAATCTTAAGTTATTGGTCGGACAAGAAAAAACCGCCAGACAGCCTGACGGACAAGCTGAATCCAGTATACCCCCCTTACAACTTTGTTGTGCGGGGGTATAAAAATTACTTGCTAACAAAACAATATTAAAAGGAATCTACTGAGGTTTTTTGCTCATGAAGGGAAATAATTTTTTGTAATAATCTTGAGATTAAATTTGATGTAGGTCTAGACTAAAAACTTGTGTGCAGAATTTTAATATTCTTATTGTGAAAAATGACCCATAATTGAGAAGTGCTGCAATGACTTTCACTAAAATTGGGCTATTAAGAACAGCACAGAAATGTAGGATTTTCTTTTTATTTTTATGTGTATATCTCAGATATCTTTTGCATATCTTTTTTGTTTTAAGTGCTAAGCTGATCTATGAAATTTTGTTTTTGTTTTCTTTTTGTTTTTAGACTTTTGACCTCAGTGGAGTTTCTTCACCATATTAAGTTCCTGTACATGTACAATAAAAGTCTTTCAAGCACCAGTTAATCACATGTTTCCCCACATCTTCAGCAATATTTTCATAGCAATGAAAAAAAACAGTAAAATAATTTAACAATATAATAACATAAATATGCTTTATATCAAACTTACAAGACTAGCAGATAATTACCAGTAATCTCATGCAAACAAAACAACCTAGCACCAATGAAAAACATACAACTCTGATCAACTTGCTTTTCATACATGCTCGAAAGTTTGACATTATTTCATTAATGTTATTGAACCTTAGAAATTTAAGGCAAAGAAAATTTTACCTTTTTCTTTTGTTTCCTCATCTTTTACTGAATCATCAGGTGTCTTCCCATCTTTATCTATATTCATTTGTGAGATCTTGAATGTGTCGTAGTTCACAAATGTAGCTGATGGTATCTGGGCACGTAGACGACTTGACAAACCACCTGTACAGATATAAATTTGAATAGTTAATTAAATTTATCCACCAAATTATTAATATTAAAGAACTTTTAGGGACTCAAATGATGAAACACAAAACTGACAAATTGTGAGAGCATGTTTGATAAAATCTCATTTTTATCTTTAAATCCTTGACAATTAATTACATTATAACATATTATATGCCTATCAATGATAACCCCAACAAACTATTCAAAAGATTTTGACTTTTTTAAATCCCTGGACATTTAAATAGTAAAATTTCCATTGAATACCTGAAGAGCATTAATTTTGACTTTGGCATATACATGTATCTTGAGATTAAGTTACCAAAAATGAAAAAAGAAAAATCCACAATGTCAGTAGTGTGGTGACTTAAGAAGGTAAACACCTGACTCATTTAACTGGAGCATTAAATTCATTATTCAACATTGAGTTTTAGTTTTTAAGACACTATAATGCAGTGATAAGTTTTAATTTTAGATGGTTGAAAATAACATAATTATTTAATGATAAATCATCAGATACTGGGTACAATAAATGATGGGAACAAAATAATCACCTAGTTTTTCATCTTGTCTGGAAGCACTTTTCTCCTACAAATATAAAATCATGATTGTTATCAAAATTAAACAACAATATACAGTCTAACTTGCCCATGCGACCACGTGTATTAAGCGACTTTTGTCTTAAACGACCACTTTAAATTCCCCCCCATCATTTTCTCTCTATATCTTTAATGTATTAAGCGACTTTTGCTCAACGCGTCCAGCGACCGCTAATGAATCACCTAATTGACATCAATCTTTTCATTAAACGACCACTTTTACCTGTCAAGTAATTGTGTTTTTAGAGAACGCCACCTCGTTATGTCACAAGTGTCAACAATCAAAACACAACAATAAACGTGTGAAAAACTATTTCCCATACCGTTTTAGCGTATGCAAATGAAGTTAAGTCCAACAAGAATGTCGAACGACACATATACCCCCCTTTCTAGCCATTGACTCACATAATTGGTAATTTTATTAAAGAAACTTGCCAAAAATGGGTACATGGAAGTGTTCAATTATGGAAAAATCAACGGAAACCATTTTGACATTTTAGGCCCATGTGACATTGACCTTTGACCTAATGACCCCTAAATCAATAGAGGTCATCTAATACTTATGACCAATAACTAGGTGAAATATGAAGACTTTGTGATGAATACTTTTCAAGATAATCAGCGGAAACCCTTTTGACATTTAAGGCCCCTGTGACCTTGACCTTTGACCTAGTGACCCCAAAATCAATAGGGGTCATCTACTAGTGATGACCAATCACTGTGTGAAATATGAAGACTTTGTGATGAATACTTTTCAAGATAATCAGCGGAAACCATTTTCACATTTTAAGGTCCCTGTGACCTTGACCTTTGACCTAGTGACCCCAAAATCAATAGGAGTCATCTACTAGTGATGACCAATCACTATGTGAAATATGAAAACTTTGTGATACATACTTTTCAAGATAATCAGCGGAAACCATTTTGACATTTAAGGCCCCTGTGACCTTGACCTTTGACCTAGTGACCCTAAAATCAATAGGAGTCATCTACTAGTGATGACCAATCACTATGTGAAATATGAAGACTTTGTGATGAATTCTTTTTAAGATAATCAGCAGAAATTATTTTCACATTTTAAGGTCCCTGTGACCTTGACCTTTGACCTAGTGACCCTAAAATCAATAGGGGTCATTTACTAGTTATGACCAATCACTGTGTGAAATATGAAGACTTTGTGATACATACTTTTTAAGATTATCAGCGGAAACCATTTTGACATTTAAGGTCCCTGTGACCTTGACCTTTAACCTAGTGACCCCAAAATCAATAGGGGTCATCTACTAGTTATGACCAATCACTATGTGAAACATGAAGACTTTGTGATGAATACTTTTCAAGATAATCAGCGGAAACCATTTTGACATTTAAAGCCCCTGTGACCTTGACCTTTAACCTAGTGACCCCAAAATCAATAGGGGTCATCTACTAGTTATGACCAATCACTATGTGAAATATGAAGACTTTTGTGATACATACTTTTCAAGATAATCAGCGGAAACCATTTTGACATTTAAGGTCCCTGTGACCTTGACCTTTGACCTAGTGACCCCAAAATCAATAGGGGTCATCTACTAGTGATGACCAATCACTGTGTGAAATATGAAGACTTTGTGATACATACTTTTTAAGATAATGAGCGGAAACCATTTTGACTTTTTAAGGCCCCTGTGACCTTGACTTTTGACCTAGTGACCCCAAAATCAATAGGGGTCATCTACTAGTTATGACCAATCACTATGTAAAATATGAAGACTTTGTGATAAATTCTTTTCAAGATAATCAGCGGAAACCATGTGGTCTACCGACGGACAGACTGACAGACCAACGGACGGACCGACAGACAGACAGACAGACATTAGCAAAACAATATACCCCCTCTTCTTCGAAGGGGGGCATAATAATATCGGATAAACAATGCAACACTCCGCCCATACTGAGATGGTGTATACGCTTCGCTTGTTGACATTTAGACTGCATTGAATTGACCTTGAACTTGATCAGCCATTAAATTAATCGTAACAAATAGATGTAGTTTGTTCATTTCAAATGAAAAAAATGCACAACAGGAAACATCTTCACTAATAGGGTTTTCGTGTTGGAGACAAGGAAAAACAACGGAGAAGTTAAAAAATTCTGGAAAAAATGTCAAACATGTACGTAATGGATCTTGAAACTGTTTTGTCAATAAATATCAGAAAGTTATTTTTTACATTTGCATCCATTTAGATTATCGGAACGTACTTTTTTTTCAACATTTATATAAAAATGAAGTTGAAAAACAATCCCACCGAATAAAAAAGATGTCATTTATAAATTTTGACTTTTATATCATGCTGACTGTCTTAAGAGACCGTTTCATTAAGCGACCGTTTTGGGTGTTTCCCTTGCCCGGTCGCTTAATACACGTTTGACTGTATAATCAATGTGGGGAAACAAACCAAATCAATCATTTAAATTGTGTGCCATTGAAATGCACACAACAAATATATAATGTACGGTTTTACTTTTCATCAAATAGCACAAACATGAAAATTAGAATACCAAAATTTATTCTTATTCTTAGAGATAAATCCTTAAATATATTAACCCTTAACCTGCTGAAACCAAGTGATAAGTCTTTACCCTCATCATAGAACCAGATGCATCAGTGTAGTCTGACCAGGCTCTATACTGTTGGTACAACTAGCTTATTTTTTGTAATTTAATATTGCTTTCCCTTAAACTTAGAATGGATTGTCCTAAATTCAAAGCTGGGCAAATCCATTACAACTAGAAATGTGTCATCATGCCACGGATGCCCCCGCATGCAGCCAAAATTTCAGATGTTATAATATTTAGTTCCAAATTTGTTTGCACAAATTATTGTTTTCATTTTAAGTTCAAAGCCCTTAAAACTTTTCAACGTTTACACAAACCATTTTCATACAATGTTCAAGGCACTGAAATTATTCAGTCTTAACCTTTTGAAAATAGCATATTTCATATTTGTAGCCAAAATAATGGCTACATACATTTCCACAAAAGTATGAGTGCTGAAACTGAAAGTTCAAATTTTTTCCAATATTCAAGAAAGATAAGTTTCCTAAGATGTATCTATATTATTTTCAAAGTGAAAGGGACATAACTCTGCCAAAAAATCATCGAACCATGACCAAATTCCAACTTGACCTGCCCATTCCTTTGACATATCCATATGTCAAATTTGAGTTGAATATGTAACACTGTTGGGTAGATAATGAACAGAAACTGTAAATTTCATATTATTTTCAAAGTGAAAGGGGCATTACTCTGCCAAAAATCATTGAACCATGACCAAATTCGAACTTGGCCTGGGCATTCCAAAAACATATCCATATGTGAAATTTGAGTTGAATGTGTTGTACTGTTGGGGAGATAATAAACAGAAACTGAAAATTTCATATTATTTTCAAAGTAAAAGGAGCATAACTCTGCCAAAAATCATCGAACCATGACCAAATTCAAACTTGACCTGTATTTTCTCATGACATATCCATATGTCAAATTTGAGTTGAATGTGTTGTACCGTTGGGGAGATAATAAACGGAAACTGAAAATTTCATATTATTTTCAAAGTAAAAGGGGCATAACTCTGCCAAAAATCATCAAACCATGACCAAATTCGAACTTGACCTGTATTTTCTCATGACATATCCATATGTCAAATTTGATTTGAATGTGTTGTACCGTTGGGGAGATAATGAACGGAAACTGAAAATTTCATATTATTTTCAAAGTAAAAGGGGCATAACTCTGCCAAAAATCATCGAACCATGACCAAATTCAAACTTGACCTGTATTTTCTCATGACATATCCATATGTCAAATTTGATTTGAATGTGTTGTACCGTTAAGTAGAAAATGAACGGAAACTGAAAATTTCATATTATTTTCAAAGTAAAAGGGGCATAACTCTGCCAAAAATCATCGAACCATGACCAAATTCGAACTTGACCTGTATTTTCTCATGACATATCCATATGTCAAATTTGATTTGAATGTGTTGTATCGTTAGGGAGATAATGAACGGAAACTGAAAATTTCATATTATTTTCAAAGTAAAAGGGGCATTACTCTGCCAAAAATCATCGAACCATGACCAAATTCAAACTTGACCTGTATTTTCTCATGACATATCCATATGTCAAATTTGATTTGAATGTGTTGTACCGTTGGGGAGATAATGAACGGAAACTGAAAATTTCATATTATTTTCAAAGTAAAAGGGGCATAACTCTGCCAAAAATCATCGAACCATGACCAAATTCGAACTTGACCTGTATTTTCTCATGACATATCCATATGCCAAATTTGAGTTGAATATGTGCAACCGTTACTAAGATAATGAGCGGAAACTGATGATGACGGAATGACAGAATGACGGAATGACGGAAGGACGGAAGGACGGAAGGACGGAACAGGGTAACACTATATGCCCCGGCCATTACATGGCGGGGGCATAAAAATTTAGCAGATTAAGGATTAATACTAGTAACCAGGGACAAGTTAAAAGTTGTGACTTACCGGTCTCCGCACCTGCAACTGTTGTTGCTGTAGCAATTCTTGTCGTTTCTGAGCCTCAGAAACTTCGAGGATGTGATGACGACTTGAGCGACGCTCAGTCTGACTTGCGCTAGAACTCAGCACCCCTGACCCCATCAGCTCCTCCATGTTCATCTCTGAAATATATCACTTTCACCATGATGCCAGGTACTAGATTCATCTTTAATTATTGTTTTTTTACATAAAGTTAGGAACCAGATGTTACTTAATTTAAACATGCAGTGTTAAAGACAAATAGGGCAAACAAGAAAGAGAGAGAAAAAAAACAGAACTGAATCATGCAAAAGTAAAATTATGTAAACATTGAGAAAATTTCCCTGAAATGTAAAGAAGTTATGTAAATGAACAGCTTAAAAGATTGTTAAATTATCATGAACATATAATTACATAAATGATAAGGAAATATCTGCACAAGATCAAACATGAAAACTAAACATTTCCTCCACCATCTCACCAAGCTTAAAACACTCTCACTCTTAAACTACTGTGAAAAAATGTATGTATTACGTATATATTATAAAAAGAAACAATGTCTTATATGTAAATGTGGTAAATAACCTGAAATGAAACGCTGAAAAAAGCAGAAAATTACAGGCACACGTGTCTCTGATCACACAAAGCTTGTGTTGTTAACTGAACTGCACTCTTGCCAAGAAAAATGGTTCAGCTTATGAGTATTTTACTTATTTAACTATACTTATAATTATTTTCACTTCTTTTTTCTTTTTCTTTTTTTATCTTTCTCTCTTTACTATATGTATGCTATACATATTATAGTATTTTAATCCATACTTATTATTCACATTACTTGATATATATGTGTTTGTTTTTATCTTTATGCAAAATAATGACAAAAAAAAAAACTTTCAAACACCAGCAGCAAACTTGTTCAAAATACAGTAACAAAGATTTACAGAAAAGCAAAAATAAAACAGTGTGTCATATGACCATTTTAAGCCTTAAGTCACATGACCAAAGCTTTCAGTCACATGTTCAATTAAGCATTAAGTCACATGACCAAAGCTTTCAGTCACATGTTTATTTGAGCTTGTAGTCACATGACCAAAGTTTTCAGTCACATGTTCTTTAAAGCCTTATGTCACATGACCAAAGCTTTCAGTCACATGTTCAAATAAGCCTAAAGTCACATGACCAAAGCCTTCAGTCACATGTTCATTTAAGCCTTAAGTCACATGACCAAAGCTACAAGTCACATGTGTAAGCCATTGTACATAAACTCACCATTATCAGCAACCCATGTATACCCAGCTACAATAGTATCATACTATACTTTATCATTATTGTTAATAATAACTGACACTTTACTACTTACTAAACAAAACCTCTAACCATCATAATATTTCAAAAACATCTTTTCAGTCAATAAAAATGCAACCCCCTCCCAAACAAACGAGAAATGGAACATATAATAATTATCATGACAATTTTGCCATTCAAAGGCAATAACTCTTACAAAATTGTAAATAAATTTGCAAAAGTATATCAATTATTTCTTTATTGAAAATTAAATTCAAGAAACAAACCAGAAGATACTTCAAATAATTGATATAAAATGATTTGATTAGAAATTTTGTTTAGCACATATTTTTGATACAACCTAGACTAGCTAAATATGAATATAAGCAAGGTAATCTTCCCTGAGCTTTCCATTTGGTTCATACTGCATTTTCATACCATTTTATTATTCAATGTGAATGTGGAAAGGTATTTTACTTTTCAAGAGCTAAATGATAAGGCATCAGGACAATAACCTTTAAACTACAAGAATATGTTATAAATTTTTTTCATTTTAACCTTTACGCTTCTAAATTAAAGCAAATGGACTTAGGTCTTTATTGGCTGGGACAGTATGATTCATCTATCTTACAAAAATTGTAAATATTAATTTCATAATTAAAATATATTCATTGCTGATTGTTGAATAAATTTCTTAGTTGTAAAATAATTACACAAACTACTTTAATTGTAATAGAAAACTAGCACCATTTACTTTGTGAAACTATGACAAAACCATAAGGGAAAACTAGAAAAATGTCTATAGGACACATATGCTCCTGCCATACTACACATGTATATCAGTTAACTGTGACTTAGGTGTTGCAGGTGACACACCCTATGACCATGGTGAAGATCTGTTTTGACAATCCATTACAGAAGATAAAAAGAGTTAAACCAAAGATAAAGGCAGACCTTTGACTTCCATCTGCTAGCTTGACCTTGAATATGCAAACATGGATTTTGCAAATTACCCAACTGTGGTATGAATGTGATTGTGCCAAATATTTTGTCAAACCATCAAGGAATGACAAGAGTTTTTAAGCTGTACATATTAATTTCACCATTGACTGCCACCATCTTTAAACTTTAAAACTTTCAAGGTGGAGATTTGGGTCTTGCACACAATACAGTCTTCTTTCTCTTCCTTGAATCCCATCATGCATGCAGAGGTTATTGACTGGTCACAAACGCAAGCTGCACTCAGTCTATATGACAAAACACATAGTTCAATCTTTTTCTCTGACTAGGGATTAAGGACTATCATGCAACTCATTGTCTGCATATAATATTTAAGTCTACCAATCCATTTTGAATTTGAATCATGCATGCCAATGATATGGACTGGCATGAAATCCAACTCCAATCCTTTGCTGTGACCTTGACTTTTCAACTTGGGTGTCAGTCTTCCACCTGACACATCCTCTATTTATAGTGATCATGTTTAACCAATTTATTTTGAAATCATGCATGTAGTAGACATGGACTGGACACAAGAGAAATGACTTTTTGCGCACACAACACACAATCATGTGAACAAGGTAAACACTATATGCCTTTGCCCTTTGGTGGCAAGGTCATAAAAAACATTGCCCCTTTTAAAGGTCAAGATAAAAATTCTAAAGTCAGGAAAATACTGTTAAGCTACCTCTATAGGATTAAATATAATGGTAAATAATATTCCTCACTCTAGCTTTTGGTCATCTTTAAAAAGTTGTGATTCTCTGAACTGTGGCCCATTTTGCTTTGCTGTTGTTGAACAAAACCTAGTTTGCAAGTGATTAACATATACAGACAAACATTGATGACTCCAATTCAGGGTCTTGAATAAAGGCGGCAAATAAATGCTTAACCTGCTTAAAAA
The DNA here is from genome assembly GCF_026571515.1 of Ruditapes philippinarum. Taxonomy (NCBI): domain Eukaryota; kingdom Metazoa; phylum Mollusca; class Bivalvia; order Venerida; family Veneridae; genus Ruditapes; species Ruditapes philippinarum. The sequence goes on from NW_026853338.1 coordinate 13,179, forward strand.
AATACTGATCAATCTTTGACCCCAGCAGAGCACAAATGTTTGCATCTCAATTTTTTGTACTTTCAAATTGAAATAAGTGGACTGTTCCAAATTTGAAGCTGGGCAAATCCATTATGTGACATACAGGATGGGATGAAAATAAATTGTTCTAGAAACAGGAATCTTGGGACTATTAACATTAAATCATAACAAACAATAAATTATTTTGGAATTTCATATGAAATGCAATTACTAAGAAGATTAGTTTCGTAATACATTTTGTAAAGCTGAAAAAAGGGGTAAAAATGGATATGATATTATTGTATACTAATTATGTGATAAAACTGCTTTTAGCTCCCGGGTGTAAAAAGTCCATGCTTTTCCAGGGATTTCCATGGAAAATAAGAGGCTGGAGTATTGGAACAAAATTTTCCAGCCTTTTCCAGCCTGAAGCTGAGAAAAAATGGGCTGGAAAAACAGGGAAAAAACATGGAACATTTTCCATGCTGCATGGAATATTTTCCATGTTTTCCATGGAAAAGCATGGACTTTATTCCATGCTTTTCCATGTACATGGAGTATTGGAACAAAAGTATGGATTTTTTTCCAGGGTATTCCATGTGTCTGCCAACCATAGAGGCTGGACTTTTTACCATGGTAAATAGTCCAGCCTTGATGGAATAACATGGAAAAAAATCCAGCCTAATTCCAGCATCCCTGAATGTTCTTAAAATGTAAAATTCTGAGATGGAATTCAGCACAGGAATGTTTGGGGTGGAATTTTTATTAGTTTAACATGATCACATATTTCTTTCACAAAATTTAATACATATCCTTTAGTCCAAATACAGAATAGAACATCCTACATTCACTATAGCACAAACAGTTTTTTTTTACTAGCTGCAGGTTTGGTAGGTTCTGGTTGTCTTATAAATTTTAGCAATTATTTTGCCCTTAATCTGTCAATAAGAAACCTTTTTTAATCTTAAATTTGTTTCAAGTGTTTCTGATTATTTAAATTACTATTTCTTTTATTGATGTCCATTTCCAGTCCTCTGTCTGACTGTTTCCTAGAACTTCTTGTGGTTGTGCTCACCTTTAAAGATAAAATTCATAATAAATTTAACACAGATGTGGTAATGACTTATGTTTTATTGCATATAAATATTATGCAGTTATATTTCGTATCTTTTAATAACATCAAATCTTATGTTTCAACAGTATTTACTATTAAATATTCACTTATAATGCTTATGCATATTCGAAAATACTAAAGCAATGCAGTATATCTTATTTCAAAGTGCACAAGTGTTTAAGAATTCCTCTGTACATGTATAAGAATTTAGTAAATTTGTGACAATATTTATCACCCAGTATGTATTTTTTCAAGAAAAGACATGGAATATAAAAGTACACATATTGAGATTTAAAAATATACCTTTTCAGGATTAATACTGCACATCATCATTAAACACTGCTGGTAATTCTCACAGTCAGCACTTATGACCCATCCTGCAAGTTATGTAATTGTATAATGTAAAATGTAATCATTGAAAACATAACACATACATGTAAATAACAAATGATTATCGTATGATGTTCAGCTGTACAAAACTAATGATTGTACCATTTAGTCATATTTAATCAAATTGATTTAATTTGTTTTATTTGTAGGAAATGAAAAAGATCTACTAACAATTGTCATTTAAAAAATATACATTATAAAGAAATCATTGAATAATTTATATTTTACAGATTATACTTGTATAGATTAAAAACAATTATCAGAAAAACAAATGCATGAAGTTGAAAATATAAAAACAACCTTGATCTCTTGTTACAAATGTTGATAGTTTGATATATATAAATAACCTGTTTCTGCATTAATGTAACTTAAGGTTTATAAATACCTGATTCTGTTGTATATCTCCTTGTCCCAGGTGATTCTGATTGTTATCATACCAATACTTAAACACTTTAAAATCTTAAACAAAACAATATCTCCAAAACTGCTTAAATATCAAGAACATCCTCTGCACTCTTTGCTGACCCAGATATCTTAGAATTCAAAATTTACAACAGTTATACTGGACAGGTCTATCATTATGTAAAGCAGGGTTAATCTACTCATCATTTTAACTTTTATTCTTTGAGCGTAAAAGAAAATATCAAATAGCTAATAGATATATAGGTTTTAAAGATCATTACAAATTTTTGTACAAAAAAGATTGCAATGTCTTTCTAGACACTTTCTGCATATGAAATTTATAATGTTATCTCTCCCCAAAATAATCACATGGAACAGCCTGATCTGAAATGACCAGTGGAGTAAATTAGTCATGCACAGATGTTGAGAAAATGCTGGTCAATGAGTTTTATCAGATCTCTGATCTGTGTAGCGTAAAATCTCAGTGGATGTAGTATTTATTTTCCTAAATATTATCAATTTAATATAGATTATGACATTCTTTCATGCACTGTTTTGTTTTGTTTATTTAATTATTTATTGTTATCCAAAAACATGAATTCTTACAATTTAAAAATGGCAAACAATGCAATCCCATCTTGATTATTATAGTGTCTGAATGAATTTTAATCACAGACTTTAATTAATTTATAGTTAAACTTAAAGCCTGTAATTAAATGAATATTATTTCATTGTACATAACTTCATGTAAATTTATTTAAATAATAATATGTATTTTGAACAATCAATTCATTTATGTCTTTAGCATAGACATTTTTTCTGAGATACCCTTTTCAAACTGCATGAAATGTATAAAGTGTCAAATTTCAAATCATTTACAGTAACTTGCATTAAAATAAATGATGATTGTATATTTTCTTTGTAAATTCACAATATAATGTGCTGAATATATAAAGTAAGATTTCTTGTTGTAATTTTTACAAGTTTTTTCCAGCATACTTAGAGAAAGTTTAACACATTTCCAGCATCAAAAAAATCTAAGTTCCACTTTCCATGCTACATGGAAGTAAAGTCCATGGTTTTCCAGGCTTTTACCCCAAATGTCCAGCCAATTTCCAGCCTATTCCAGCAATGCTGGAAATGGCTGGACAAAAAAAGTCCACATAGCATGGAAAAAATACCAATTTTCCATGAATTTCCATGAAATTCCATGCTTTTCCATAGTTTTCCAGGGTTTACCAGCCTCTCTTCCAGGCTTACCCTGGAAAATCTACACCCGGGCTATGCCGTGCAATAAAATGTAAAAATGTTTTTATATCTAAAACAAATACCTCGCCAGACAACAGTATGGTTTTCTCCAATCATAGGAGAAACTCCTGACAAATAAAATTATAGATATAATAGAATAACATTTTTAAACAATTAAAACCTCAATTTAGGATAAAATTTTTAATTCCGGGAAAAACAAGACATATCGCTAAAGGTGATGGATTCTCCCTGAAAGTGCTCTTATGTCAATATACTATAATTAAAATATGTAAAAAAATGTAAAAATTATATTTCTATCATAATTGACCTTGACAATGGTGACAAAATTCAGAGGACTACACAAGATATGTTTCTACAAAATATGAAAGGATGTTAATAAATAAAGACTTCATAAGCAAAAGTAAAAAATAAAAAATTAAGCACAGGTGTCCTTGACCCAAATGACCTTTCACTCCAACCCAAATTTTGAAGACCAGGTATTTAAGATACCTTATATTGTCTATCAATAAAAAGGTTGTATGGTCACTGGTGTCCTTAACCCCAGTGCTCCTGATTTCCAACCAAATGTAGAGGACCACATAGAGTATAATATTCCTACCAAATATGAAATTGTTCTGTCAAAAATAAAGACTGTATAAGCAAAAGTGTAAAAATCTAGTTTTAGCACTGATTACTTTGACCTTGATCAAAGTGAACCCAAGTACTACCCAAACTTGGAAGATCACCTAGGGTATCTACTTAGCTAATATACAAGTGAAAGTATAAGTGAAAGTGTAAAAATCTAGTTTTTGCACTCATGACCTTGACCTTGTCCAAAGTGACCACAAACTCCATCCAAAAGTACAGAGTAGAGGCCCACCCAAAATATATTCCTACTAAATATGACAGCTCTCCACAGCTAATAAATAAAGTTGCTAGAAAAAATGTGGGAACAGCACAATGGAACAACCAAAAGAAAAAGTGGAGACCAAAAAACAAGGACATTGTTGGATGCTCCCCGACAATGAAGTAGTTTAAAAGAATTCAATTCAGGGGCTGTTGAGAATAAACCAGGCAAAATATTACAACTGAAACAATGCTATGGGGCATAATTTTGTGAAGAATCACTGAACCAGAACATGCTTCTAATAGTGAATTTGCTAGGAAATTTGAATGAATTCCAGGCTGTGGTTGCTTCTAAATAGGCTCATAAGAGGCATTATTATTTGCTAAAAACTACTGAAACAGGACATGTTTTTTAATATGTGTACT
>NW_026853339.1:0-21522 GCF_026571515.1 Ruditapes philippinarum
TCACTTGGGATATTCATTAAAAATACAGGCCAAGTTCGAATTTGGGCCATGGTTCGATGATTTTTGGCAGAGTTATGCCCCTTTACTTTGAAAATAATGTGAAATTTTTTCAGTTTCCGTTCATAATCTCCCCAACGGTACAACACATTCAACTCAAACTTACATATGGATGCATAAAAGAAATTGCGCAGGTCATGTTCAAAAATTTGGTCATGGTTCAATGATTTTTTGGCAGAGTTATGCCCTTTCACTTTGAAAGTAATAATGAATTTTCAGTTACCGTTTTTATCTCCCCTTACAGTACAAACCACATTCAAAACTCAAATTTGAATATGGATATGTTTTTGGAATGCCCAGCCAAGTTGAAGAATTTGGTCATGGTTCAATGATTTTTGGCAGAGTTATGCCCCTTTCACTTTAAAATAAAATGAAATTTACAGTTTCTGTTCATTATCTACCCAACAAGTGTTACGTATTCAACTTAATTTGACATATGGATATGTCAAAGGAATGGGCAGGTCAAGTTGAAATTTTTGGGTCATGGTTTAATGATTAATTTTTTGCAGAGTTTATGTCCCTTTCACTTTGAAAATAATATAGATACATCTTAGGAATAAGCATTTAAGTATAAATTTGGTTGGTGGTTCAAATGATTTTAGACAAACTTATCTTTCCCTGAATGGTTGGAAAAAATTTTGTACTTCAGTTTCAGCACTCATCACTTTTTAGCCATTATTTTGGCTACAAATATGAAATATGTTATTTTTAAAAGGTTAAGACTGAATAATTTCAGTGTCTTGAACATTGTATGAAAATGGTTTGTGTTAACATTTTAAAGTTTTAAGGGCTTTGAACTTAAAATGAAAAAAATAATTAATGCACCATCTGAAATTTTGGCTGCATGCGGGGGCATCCGTGGCATGATGACACATTTCTAGTTCACTATAACTTTTCATTTTCTTAAGGTATCAACTTCAAACTTCAAATATATGTTCCTTTTCATCAACCACATCTTATGTGGCAAGGTTCATAACTCTAGCACAATATTTTCAAATACATGTATCTCCCCTTGAACTTAGAATTTTCCTTTAAAAAAATACTAATTTTTACTGTTACTTTATTTATTTCTTAAGGGATCAAGTTCACTTCTCAAATATATGTTCCTTATCATTAACACATTTATATGTCAAGGTTCATAACTCTAGCACCAATATTGAAGAATTATCTCCCCATAAAGATTAGATTTTTTTACTTGAAAAATTTGTTTTTTTTCTATAACTTCTTAGTTTTAAAGTATCTACCTCAAACTTCAAAAACTTATTCATTATCATCAATTACATCTTATGTTAACAAGGTTCATAAGAACTATTGACGCAATATTGTCAGATTTATCTCTCTTTGAACTTAGGATTTACCTTAAGAAATACTTGTTTACTTTTAAGGTATCTACTTTAAACTTCAAATATATATTTCTTATCATTACACACATGTTGTGTGACAAGTTTCATAACTCTAGCATGACTATTTCCAGAATTGTTTCCCTTGAACATGGAATTTATGTTAACAAATGTTATTTTTTACTATAACTTAAAGTGACATTATGCTCATATTTTCATAGTCAAGTTAAGCTGAATTGACTTTATATTTCAAAAGATTGACTGTCAAATTGGTGTTTGACCAACATTAGATATTGGAAAATGTTTAGGATAAAATTATAAATCTGCCTAAAACATAAAAAGACTGCCCCACTCTTTTCTATAAACTAAGTGCTTTAGGTAAATTCTAATGGATATTTTCAGAAATTTTGTTTGGATCTGTGCGTTATTTATTGTTTATGCGAACTTAATTATTAAATTAAAAGGAATTATTGCCAAATGAAAACTTATTTAGATCTTCACCCGTTCACTCACTATATACCCTTAGATGGACATAATGTCACTTTAATACATAATAATAATTGTACATAATTGATTTTTTTTTTCATAGTTTTGTGTTCCGTACTGTGTCTAGTATTTTATTAGTCGAGCTTCGCTGTTGCCTTTGAAAGCTTTTGTTGATTTATGTACTTATATTTTCTTAAAAAAATTTTTTTTTATATTTTCAGATGATATCACACTATTCATGAACCTCGGATTTTGTAGTCATCCAGACTGACAGTAGTATGGAGAATAAAGATTATCAACGTAGTAGCAACATGTTACATAATTTATCTGCTGAACATAGCACTACTTTCATGACCAAATACACGGAGAATGAATCAGGATTAATGTGTAGTGAACTTGTTACTACCATAATGTATCAGATTTTCTATCTGACAGCTCATGGCATATATAACATCAAATATCACCTGTTGCATGGACACTAAATACATGAAAAAACATATAGGAACAATGAAGACTTAACAGTTACTTTGTTCATAAAACACTGGAACACATCAGATGGAATCAAACTCTAGAAGACCACTAGTAATCCAAAGGATTCATACCTGGGTACATTCTATCAAGAGACCTTTATTGTTACTAACTTTTAATGCAGGACATGTCATTATCAAATTTCTTGTGTGATAAAATGTAAATCTACTCACTGGCGCAGATTGTGTTCAATAATGTGCAAGAGGAATTGGTCCAATGTTTTCATCGAAAAACACATGAACATTCTAACTTGTGAGAAACTTGAAGACTATCAAAAGGATAACTATGAAAGAAAATTTCATTCATGGAAAAAGAACTGTGTTAATTAAGATCAGAATTAACATTTCCTAGTAATTGTTTTCAGTAAGATTATCAGCTCCACTTTTTATAGAAGAAAAAATGAATGTTATATTCATTCGGTATGACTGACCTGTTGGTGTTGCTGATTTTCATTATCTTAGTAACAATACCAATACTGTACTTAAAAAATCTATTACATCAAAACTTTATATGTGGATGAATCTTGATGAGTTCAACCTGAACCCCTCATTTTCAGGTCAAAAGGTCAAAGTCACTGACTTGTGGTAACCAAACATAAAACTAGCCATTTAATAGGCATTTACTGAGGATTCTAACACGACCCGCATTTTTCACTATTGAATATAGAAGAACCGAAAGTGTGTGTTATTATGCAACAGAGTCACAGTTGACGTTCTATATTAAGATATGTGACGTAATGATTATGCATATGACGTAACCACTAAAAGAATCTGACGCGCTTAAAATAAGTACGGAAACAAATCAGGCGCAATTTTGCTTAATATCAGGTACGGCAGCATTTATTTGTTGATGTCGTGTTAGATCGAAAATAATATATCCAAATCGTGATTTTATTCGATTGATAAACATCACTGTTTGTTCGTTCGGGGATTGCGCATCATTATATCACTCGGGCTACGCCTCGTGATAATAATTCCTCGCTCCGAACTCCAAACAGTAATGTTATTGAGTCGATTAAAATCACTGTTTGGGATACAATTATTTCTTAAACATCAGACTTTGCAATTGTATGTACCGAGATTTAATCATGGTGAGTTTGTACCTGCCCATGATACTCATTTTGTGTCATTAAAAGGTCATGGTGATGGGTTCACATGACCCTGTGGTTGATATTTTTAATAAGATTTTTTAAGGTCAAGAACACAATTATCAAATTGAAATGTGGGCACAGTCTGTTTAGTCAAAGTTTAAGGGTTGATGTGATTTACTCAAATTATCTATTTTTGTAGAAAATATGAAGTTTACTATCCAGAATAAGTTCTGGAGAAAACTGGTGTGCACTGCTCTTCTGACAGCTCAATCTTTACTTTTTTTTTTTTTTTTTGCTTTCCTTGAACATTCATGAAAATTGTTTGGAATTTTGCGAGCATTTGAATGAAATTTTCTTTATAAATTAGAACAGAGTCAAAACTGCAGAACTGGAGATATAAGCTTGCATATCTCTTAATGTTCTAAACTACTATGCCGGCAGCTTTCAGTATGTATAAAACACGCTCTGCAGTGAAAGCCCTATCATAATGTCAAAAATGGAAAGCGTTGGCTATATACTCGGTCACACCTTCTAAATATATATTTTGTTCTAACATATATTTGTGATTTTTAAAAAAAACTGTTCATGTTAAAAGTTTTACTTTGATAATGAATTAAAAAGAAATAAATAATAAAAAAAAACAACCTGTGTCTTGTTTTACACACTCAGATGATTTAATCATTTAAAAGCAGAATAGCTGAAAAGCATGACCATGTATTTTAAATGTCCCCTTCTTTTTTTGTATTATTTTAAAGAACTTTTATCGCAAAATTTCAATGAAAAAAAATGAAATTTTTTAGCCATCTGTCTGTACTACATGTAGGTTTAACTTTTTCCATGCATCTTTACATGGGCTTCATACACTTATTTATACAAAATTGAAGCAAGTCAATTCCTCCCTCTCCATTATTTTAAATTTTTTTTTATATCCTATATAATGGCTACCCCTAACCATCAGTTCAGTCATCTTATATGGCCGCGTCACGAAAAACCAATATAATGGTTTGCGACCAGCTTGATCCAAACAGTCTGCCGCGATCCGCACAGTCTGATCAGGATCCATTCGCTGTTCGCTACCAGTTTCTCTACTTGTAATAGGGTTTGTAAGCGAACTAGCACGGATTCAGATCAGACTGTGTGGATGCGCAGGCTGGTCTGGAGCCATGCTGGTCCGCAAAACCCATTTTATTGGTTTTTGGCGTGACGCGGCTCATATGTGCTATTGAGTTTTGCCAATACATAGGCCAATGGCTTGACAAGTAACATAAATGGAGTATCCATTTCCCCCAAATTGATTCGCCATTTTAGGCTATAAAACTTAATATAGTGTTTATACTTAGATATAGAATTTTTTCATTTTAAATTCATGTTGCCATCCCTTCCACATAATCTACACTTTTAGTTTTTATTGGTACTTTGACATGTTTTTTCAGCTGGATTTGACAGGCTATAAACACCCGGTTCTAATTTTTAGACATTGAAGAGCACTTCCGTTACTATTTTTTAGTAACGGAAAACCGCCTCTTTCATTAGCAACCGACTTAAGAATTTTCTTAAGTAAAAATATTTAATTACTTCAAGCATATTACTCGTCAATCTTAAGATAAATCTGCAGCTAAGTTTTTCTTAAAGTCATTTTTCAGAATACGACTTAATCTTAAGTATTAAAAAATTTTTCTTAGGCTAAGATTTGTTTTTTCAACTTATGTTTTAACTTTTAAGAAATATAACTTAAGATCAGTTGTGAATACAGCCGCCTGACTCAATATATATCATAAAAAACGTGATATATAAGCCGTTTTGAAAAAAAATCATATTTCAACGTCTAAAATAATTATAGACGTTGAAATATGATTTTTTTTTTCAAAACGGCTGATATTGAGTTTTTTTATATATATGATCAGTACATGTGCTGGGATTGACAAATATGCATTTTATTTGGATTTTTAAAGGCGTTTTGAGCTCCACACCCCAAGTGTCTGTGTAGATTCTAGGTTCGAAAACAACATGCATTAGCAGATTCGGTTGCGGGAACAACACTTGTTTTCGTATCAAAGAAATTTATAAGCCATGATATGTATCGTTATAAAACATGAAATGTATATATGTGCTTGTAGATAAAACATATGTACTATGCATACATCATTTTTAACATCTACATCAACAATAGTATTTACGGATTGGCTGACAAATAATGTATTACTCATTGGATGTCTCATTCATTTTTAATTATGAACATTCAGAGCAAAAGAATTTGGCACTTGGTCTCGATATTTTTTTCCATTCAATATTGGACTTAATTTTAGCACATGTCCGATGCAGCCATCCTCCACAACTGGTACAACATATCCAATCTGTACCGATTTCCCCTTTGAAACAAACTTTACATAGATCGTCATTGTCACTGTCTTCCATTGGGTATGATGTAAAAGGTTGAGGCGGCATGCCTTCGCCAGTGACCGACGTTGAAGGATGAACCTCACTATCACCCTGTGCGCTAGAAGTCGAGGGTTGCGGCGCCGAATGTTCAGAAGAGCCAGTTGGCTGTTTTCCAGCAGTACTGAGCCGAGACACGCTAGTTGTAGGTAATTCCGGTTCTTGAAAATCGTGCACAACATTTTCTACGTTGCTGGATTGTGAATGTTCATGTTTATCTAGGACTGTTGGATTAGCACGGGGGTGGAACCCCATATGAATCTCAAAAATGAGCATCGGTAAAAATGATATGTGAATTTCCGCTGCACCAGATGTGAAGCATAACATCAGATGTGACTGGAAAAATAGGCCGATCGCAGGGTAAGTTTTCATCTTTTCAAACATTTATATAAAATTCAATTTTTTTTTTAAGAAAATCGAAATGTGATTCTACCCTCCTGACTCTCCTCTATATTACCCCTTGTTTTTTTGAATTTCTATGCAGTCTTCATCGAGATATTCTTTCCGTCGTGGGTTCTGGTGTGTCCAAAACATGCAATATGAATGAAGAAAATGTCACTAAACGGACTCAAAAAACATAGATTTTACGAAATCTCACTACAGATCAATGCTAAACATTCAAACAAATCCTGTTTTATATATTTATTGAGATTTGGCTACATACAAGGGAATCGCTGCTCAAAATTGCATTTGAGCTCCAGATGTGCTGAAGAGATTCATATGTGCATAGCATGAAAAATTTGCAACAATCTAGAATTAATTCTATTGTGTATCATTCTGTAATAAATACTATTATCCGAAATAGACACATTTTCACGAGACGAGCTTGAATAACATAGTATCCATATAGAAAGAGATATAAGACATTCTGCATACGAAAGGTTTTTAAAATACGTAGATATGGTGGGAAGGCCTTTTTTGACTTATTGACGTTGTGTGTACTGCAATCTTTCCCTTTTTATGCCACCATGCATTAACTAAATTAATTAATTAATTAATTATTCACTCGATTGCACTGTCTGCTTAATAGGAGAGTAATGTGAAGCGTGTTTGAATTTGTTATGATGCTGTAAGAAAGTTAGTGATAAACTTTTAAAAAAAGATCAAAGAAGATTTGCATATTTATTTTCCACATTAAGAAACGTCCCTGCAGTATATTTACATGGTTCACTTCATGCCCACAGTCGCAATTATGGGTCAATGCCTATCTGAATTTTATGCCTGCTCTGTAATTCTTTGAATGGTTTTAAAGAAACTTTAACATATCTTAACCGTATTGAGCGGACATGCGTAGCTCATAATGCACATAGATTGTTTCCTGAAAATGTTCATGTACGCAAAAAGATCACTAAACTTATTCTCCGCTTTATAACTGTTATTTCAGTGGGAACTGTAAATTATAACCACTTCCGTAATTCGTTTCTTTTGTTATTTTTCAGGAAAATGGGTCGTGTTCTAGGCACACAAAAGAAAGGTTTAAAACTTTCAAGAATAAAACGTAACGTGTATCGTGAAAAGAGGAAGTCACCAGCGCTTACATATCCCTTTTTCGCCTTTTAAATTGTCCCCATGTGTCAAAAGATTCCGCGTATCGCAGACTCCAAAGTCCAAGAATTCACCAGAAAGTGCACGTATTTACTTTTTTTCAATTCAAAGAAAAAACGCTTAATATTCAATTCACAACTATTAAGTCCCATGAAATGTTCTCCACAGAAAGGATTTGCAAAGATAAATAAAGTCAGTTGCAATGAACAGATAGACATTATGGATTACATGGGTTACATAAAAAGTAACCGAGGTTTCGGGTGGGAAATTTAATTTATGGAGAGAAGTCAATCATAAATTGAAATTTTATGTTTATTAAAATTCTCATTTCTGTTTATCATGCGATAAAACAGTTATAATATATTGAACTCGACTATTATGTAAAAATATCATGACCTGAGGCGGCATCTCGGGTCAATATGTTCTCGGGCCATATCCTGCAAAGAAAAACCTTCGATGTCGCATCAGGCCATGATATTTACACATAACAGTCTGTCGCTATAACTATAACTTGTGGAATATTAAAGTTATAGATATTTTTATGAATGTAAACATTATTAAAGAAACATATTATATGACACGATAGGTACTCATAAGAAGTACTATCCGCTCTGCGTCAACATTTTCATGTACTCGAGCCTTTTAGTATTTCTAATGCTAGCATAAGCTAGTAAGCTCTGTCACTGTGGTAATCAAACACACTAATGTTACAATTAAACTTTCAGCCAAAGATGCAAAACCTATATTGTTTCTATACATTGGCTATTCAATGATTATATGGAAGAGGTCCGTAGTTTTGTAGATGGTTTTCTACATCACTTATGAATCTCTTCAGTACATCTGGAGCTCAAATGCAATTTTGAGCAGCGATTCCCTTGTATGTAGCCAAATCTCAATAAATATTTAAACCAGGATTTGTTTGAATGTTTAGCATCGACCTGTAGTGAGATTTCGTAAAATCTATGTTTTTTGAGTCCGTTTAGTGACATTTTTTTCATTCATATTGCATGTTTTGGACACACCAGAACCCACGACGGAAAGAATATCTCGATGAAAACTGCATAGAAATTCAAAACAACAAGGGGTAATATAGAGGAGAGTCAGGAGGGTAGAATCACATTTCGATTTTCTTAAAAAAAGGATTGCATTTTATGTAAATGTTTGAAAAGATGAAAACTTACCCTGCGATCGGCCTATTTTTCCAGTCACATCTGATGTTATGCTTCACATCTGGTGCAGCAGAAATTCACATATCATTTTTACCGATGCTCAATTTTGAGATTCATATGGGGTTCCACCCCCGTGATTAGGCATGGACGCACAATTTAATATGGCATTTTCCAAGTCTTTTATTAAAATAGATTTATTGCTGCTAGATTTAAATTTAACGTTATATGCCCGCAAAAGCTGCTGTATCTGTACCTTTGTCATTACACTAAATACATCCACTTTGCTCAAAACTAGACCTGTAATAATGGAATGGGACATTGCTCTGTTTTCTGTCACATCATTCTGTATGGTCGAAAAAGTAACTGTCTTAACAGACGATGACTCTTTCTTTTGCTTCTTAACTTGTATCTGTTTTCTGTGTGCCATAGTTTTTGCAACAGAAAATGACTGTAACTTGTCCTTTCTAAATTGGTTGAACATAACCATAAAAAATGACTGGGCTATTTCTTCAAATAGGCAATGAAGCAACAAAGTGGGTGTATCATGTACATCTCTGAATAAGACACTTGTGCATTTTCTACCTCTAACAACGCTAGAGAACTTCTCAATCAAGGTAGAACACTTAAGCAGTTCAGCTAAACAATATGTATGTAGATTTTCTCCATGTAATTGGAAGTTTTCTTCATTTAACAGTGAAAGGCACTTTTCGCTTAAATGGACGAAAAATTCAAACAAGTTGTCAGAAATGTGATATAACCCTCTGTTAAGATTTTGCTTTCTCGTTACATCTATCAGAGAGTCCGGAGCAGATGTGACTTTTTTTAAATAATTTTCCTCTTCTCTTAAGCTGTTTAAGATATTCAATTTTTCAGCAGCATCGTCAAATTCTAATTGCTTTTCCGGACTCAACAGATACATTCGTGACCGTTGCAATCGTAAATATTTTTGCGTGGTCTTACTTAAACAGTATCCTCCCACGTAACGTATTCTTGCTTTCGAAGCATCCGTCACAGTTCTGCTAGAACTTTGGCTAGAACTTACCGGGAATAATTTTGATTTTTCCTTTAACAAAAAGTTTCTTACGGCAGTAGTTATTTTAAAACAGATATGCGAGTGAATATTATTAAACGGCTGAAATAGCATAGCGCATGCTATCCTGTACGAGTCGCTTGTTTGATGAATATGACACTGTCTATAAAATTCCGTCATTGTTTCTGATTTAACAGGGGCAGGTTCACAAATGTTCATATCATCTACAAGTTTGCCAATACTTTTGAACTCATTCTGACAAAATTCGTTTAATTTAACATGGTCTCCGTTGATCATTTGGCTTATAGCATCATTCATTTCTTTTTGAATAGGAGTTAATGGGTTATCAAATATGCATTCCGTTAGAATTGTGTTAATGTTAAAACCCTCTGGCATCTGAAAATCAGTAGATATATCAGTTTCCCCTAAATTGATTTCTGCAATGATACGGTCAAGTTCTTCGTCGAATTCATCATCTTCCATATCAATCATTTCAGAGTCTTCATCTTCGCCAGTAATCAGAATATCTTGCCGTTCCTCGAAAGTCCTTCAAAAATAAAAGAAAAGAAATGCATGTTGATTAATTTGTGAAAAGCCTGCAATTGTATACAAATAGCCGGCATAACAATAAGAATTTCCGGGCGCGCTGTTATGCCGTTAAACGTCGTGACGTCATAACACTGACGTCAGAACAATGATTTGTTAAAGAAATAATTTAATCTTATTTAGTGATTTGTCACGAGGATATACGAAATGTTAATCTCACGATAAAAATAAGTTATCTATATATAACAAAATATGCAACAAAAGGTCAATATCTCGATACAAAATGTGTTCCTTCAGTGTTACGAGCCAGGCGTAACGAGAAAGAAAAGCCAGCAACAAACTTGTAACAATAACAAATTTATAAAAAAATAATTATTAAAGAAAAATTAAATAACAATTTATGTTTACAAATACCTGAAATCCAAATAAAAATTAAATCTCAAATGTCTAGTCTGATCCTGGAATGATCCTTTTTGAATAGCACAGTTAAATCCAAGTAAAATCCAAGAACACTTTAGAATAAATTTCCACAATAAAATCCACAAAAATAATTCAAACTATTTTAAAAATAATCCAAGCTCCAATAAATCACTTAATATCCAAGTTGAATAATACTCCAAATATATTGATGACTTAAAAGGTAACTGATGACTTAAAAAAAATAATGAAAAATGTCCCTTTATATATATTAACTAAGAAAATTCCAGAAAAGTCTATTATGTTCTACAGTAATCATAATCTAGCAACTTCAACAATAAAGAACATTCCGGAAGTTTCTATCTAAATATAATGCATGAATCATAATCTAAAATTTTCTACAACAGGTAAGAAACTTCTTGTTGACATGTATGTAGTTATGTTCTAAAAATAGAACCATGATAATATTGGAAATACCAACTGGTCAGATATAAATTATACATGTAATATGTTGCATACATAACATCAGTATTAAGAAATATTTATAAATAGATTTTAAATACACTTGGTAAGTACTTTTTAAGTGGAATAATTTGTTAAAAAGGATATATTTCAATAACTTTCCAAATTTTGATTGTATGTAAGTTATCATTTAAAGTTTCTGACTACATGTAGTTCATTCTTTTGTACATGCATTGTCTAATAAATGTATCACGATGCAGTGATTTGCTAAAACCATTAGTTCGTAGAAGCCATCAAAATTATGTTTCTGTTTGTTTCAGGCTTCTGGATCGAGTTCTCGAAGCCGATGGAAGGGAAGATATGACAACCTTATATGAATCGTATCGCCTTGAAACTATAGACAAAGGGTGCGAGTGTGAAATGGATAGAAGAGCCTTTGTCGACATTTTCCTAAAACTATTTCAGAATGCTGTTAGAAAGAAAGTTCGGCAAGGTCAGTCTGTAAAAAATGTGTATGAAGGTATCAGACTTAAACCACTAGATCCTCTACTACCTTCTATCGGCACGCACTCGTTTGAACAGTTGGAAGGCATATTACCGCCTGATTTTTTAGTAAAAGAACGCAGTAAAGAGCGTCTTATATGCAACGTGGACACACCCTTTAAATCAAATGGCAATACTGTACAGAAGAACGTCACTTTTCAAAAGAATTTGATATTTTCAGTTAGTGTCGGACAACAAACAGTAGATCTTAAACAGTTAGGTATTTCTAATAGATTCCTGCTCGACCAAGATAGTATAAAACTTGTGTGTAAAATCATAAGAAAAATTGAACTTTGTCAAGGGATCGAAATGAAAAAGGCCATCACATGTACTCGTTTCCACACGCTTGATACTTGGAAAAATGAAAATGTTAATGAAACGACAAAACGTATTAGGTCAGTTCTATGCTTAAGGGTGGTAACATTTACATCCAAAACGAACGTGTGTAGGATATGCCAGCATATGACCATGGAAGTAAAAACACCAGGGAAAGAAAACATACAGATAAGTGAGTTTTCAGGAAAAAACATTACAAAAGAGCAGGTGAAAATATTAATACCCGGGGCTCCTGAAGAAATGGTTGAATTTTTAATCAGCCAGGCGAAGAATGTATGTACGACCCCAAACGGCAGGCGGTGGAGCAAACCTATTATGTCCAAATGTCTCCAGTTATATGCCAAGAGCCCTCATTTTTACAAGCAATTGAGAGATTCTAAGCTGGTTGTTCTACCTTCACCTGGTGTTATTGTTTTGTACAAGAATAGGGTAAAACATGAAATTGGGTTTCAAGACGATATTTTCAGGTAAATGAAAAATGCGTTTATACTTTCGATCACAAAGTAAAAATACTTTTCAGCCAGTAAATTCCATATTTTTTTGTAAAAAAAATGTAATTGAAATAAAAGCGCATAATGGCAGTTGTCATAAGAAAGGACCCAAATCAGTCTGTAAAATCGTCTAATATGATCTGGATACATACTGGTGGCAATCATCAAAAGACCCTTTTGATACGCTCAATATGTGTGAATGATAAACAATATAACGAATCTACAAGTAAAATGGTTTCCTGCGGTGAACATTTTAATGATATAAAGATATTTCATTAAACTATTTTCAATTTTTTTTTTTGGGGGGGGGGGGGTAAATAAACGTTTGTATCAGGAATATAGTTGACAATTGAATAAACGATCAATATAGAAGAAGGTCTTTGGAAACTGGTGAACGTTGAAGACCGGAGAAGGTCGAACATAAAACAATTATTTCTTTTTAAGAAAATGATCTAATAGGCCTACCATTTTATGAATAATTCCGAGCAAAAAATAAATAACGTAAACACACAAGTTTACGCAGAAAATATCTCTATTTATTATGGCAGATGCCCCTACGAATATTTTAATTCTGTAAATTTTCAGTATAAACAATTCATTGTTTGTAAAATTTGAGATAGATATTAAAGAAATATTGATAATTTTCAAACACATCATTCAAATTTTTCCACCTTAAACGGTAAAATAATTATAGAAAATTAGAAATATCACGTAATAGTTTTTTGTTCTTGAAAAGCTGTTATTCGGACTTAAATCCGTAACGTACCGGCAAACGGTATTTAGCTAGGTTTTCGAAAAGGTCAATTAACCAATCATATACGGTTTACAGATCACATGCTCCTCCATGTACCGAAAACAGGTCACGTGCTCCTCCATGCCTCAAAAGTTAAACGCGTACCAATACCCTGCGGTCTCCAGACCGCAGGGAATAATATGAACGAAATGCGCTTCATAGCAAATTTGTTCCTTGTTGCCTTAACAGATATTTAATTTTGCAGTTTTGATACACATTCAAACTGTTTAAAATTTGAATTAATTTATATTGTCGAAATTGATTTAACAATGAGCTTTCAAACTTTTTGTCACAGAAAACGCGTGGCAGTTAGGCAAATAAAATATATAACCTTAGTTAGGCAAATAAAATATATAACCTTGTTCTTTACATATTTTTTTTCATTGAGGTGAGATATACTAGTATTCCATATTTAATCAAAATGTAAGTTTTTTTAATTCTTATAAGCATATATTATTAGTTATAAAGATTGTTGACGGGTTATATGGCCCTATCTAAACGGTTATTTGTAAATATAACACGAGCCGCCTGTCGAGGGTTATATAGCAAAAAACGTTTTGAAATTTTCATTTTATAAAATTATTTGAATCGATAAATATAATAAATAAAATTTCTTCAAATAATTTGAAATTTAGACACAAGTTGCAAGCAGATCGCCATTAGTCTACTATGAGTGATATACTGCCATTGTTATGGGTTATATCTCACTGTTAAAACACTGAAGCATAAAATAAATTACGATACCCAATTTATTATGGTGTTTCAGACGTACACAACTACCTTAAGGATCTATTTGATTATGTTTCTCAACCCATATAATTATATTTCTTTTTAAAAGATGGATGCATTGTGAAGCTAGACGTCTTGAACTACCCGAAGAAAGTTGGGATGGTGGAATTCTTGTAGACGAAATGGCGATACAAGAAGACATTCAAATCAATAAACATGGGGACATCATTGAACTTACAGGCTTTGAAAATGTTGGCAAGGAAGCTATGACATGTGGAATTCTTAGAAAAGGAAAAAAGGAAATTTCTCTTGGAAATCACGTGCTTCAATTTATTTTTCTTGGGAACAGCGGTTTCCGTTTTCCTTTTGCCCATTTCATCTCTACTAATGTTCAAGCTTATGAACTGGACACACTGTTCTGGGAAGCTGTACATCTTCTAAAAATGTATGGTTTTAATGTTTCATATGTATGCATGGATGGTGCCCAGAGTAATCGCACGTTCATGCATATTAATATTGGGAAAAACGCCACGTCTATGATTGCACAAAATCCTTGTGAGCCTGAAAATCCAGTGATATTCTTAATGGACTCTTCACATGTTTTTAAGAAAATTAGGAACAACGTTATTAAGAGCGGAATCATAAAAGGGTGTACACGACACCTTCAACTCCCGAACGGTGATATTATTAATTGGGCAATGTGGGCAGATGCCTATACTTGGGATAAGGCAAACGCGCTTCAGTTGCACAGGAAACTTACTAATGAACATATATACCCATCATCACAATCGAAAATGCGAAACCATCTGGCTGAACAGGCTTTAAATTCTGATATGCTACATCTAATGCTACAATACCAATTGTCTCTGGGAAGTAAAGGTAGTATATTAAATGGTGCAATTGAATTTCTAAAGAAAACATCCATACTGGTCTGACTGTATCAGAAGTGGAAAACCCGGAATCTTTCCGCGGAGAAAGAAAGTAAACTCATTTCGCAACAATGTTTTAGAAGATGTCCGACGTGTTTAATAGGGTTTCGCGGATTATGTTTACAAAAGTGGCTTTTGGAAAAAAAAACAGGTAAACATTATTCCAGCTCTTATCAACTCGGACGCTGTCGAGAATCATTTCTGCCAGGAACGTAGTACATACAATGGGGCCAACACCAATCCAAATGCCCTTCAATACAGAAACAACCTTAATTCTATAATTCTCGGGCAAAATAGTGTCTCCCATAAATCAAACACTGGGAAATCTCTAAAGTCACCTGCACTGACATACGGTAAATGCAAAACTGTAAAAAGAAAGAAAAGCGATACTAACGGCAGCAAATGTCCAAAACCTATAAAGGTTATAAGAATGTAATGTTGTATAACTATATGGCAAAAATGTAAGAATAACTCTTGGTTGTTATGCAAATTTGAGACATACCTTTTGTGATGCCGGCAACAGCTTAGGTCACAGTCCAGTGCCCGAGATGTCTGTGCAATAAATGCATGTATTTCTTCTGGATGTGATAAGCATACACTAGGGTGGAAGTTAACAATTCTTAAACCGTCCGGTGTTCTTACTCTTCCCATAGCCACGCCAAGTTGACCAGGTTTGAAGATCTGTTGACAATCGACTGTTACCCTGTATATATGTAACACATATGATCTTAAAATTAATAGATTTGATGTAGGAAGTCAACTGTGGTAATATAATGACTTAAATAATGAAATCAGATATTTCAAAAAAACAGCAGACAGTTTATCAATTTTAACTATGTTCTTGTAGTTAATTGTCAATATATTTACATATTTCTTTACATTTTCAATAAAATATTGTTTACAATACCTGTCTAGCGTCATTCCTTGTGACTTGTGAATCGTTATTGCATACGCCAGCTTCAGTGGTACTTGTACTCTAGTAGCTACTGTCATGTTCTTATCCGGATTAAATACTGTAAAATATAAATGAATTTACTATATATATATTATATATATATATATATATATATATATATATATATACTGTAACCCAATTTATATTCGCGAATACAAATTTTCGCATTTTGCCGAGGTCGGACATATTCGCGAATATTAATTTGCGCGTTTTCTTGATTTCCGAAAAAAAATATTCGCGGATTGGAAAGTCCGATTGGGCCGTAAAATCCATTAGCCGACTATTAATCTTCAATAATTGGGGTCATTATTGGTGTCTTCGATGGGATTAACAATACGCTAGCCTTATATTGTATTGGTAAGTGAATTGTGATCACGGAACGTGATTGACAATGGGCCTACTAGTATTTCATAAACTGTAATCAAAAACGCTAATTTAAATGTGCCGAAGCTCTCGGCCTTGTGGCCTTCTTCAGCAGCATTTATTTTACATACCTAAATATACATATATATACATGATCTATATTTTATATTTTGCATCTTTAGTTTTGTTGGTATAATTATAGTGAATTATTATTTGACTGCATGTTCAGGGCTACTTTTTTCAGTTGTTAAACATCAAACATGTACTTACTTGTAAATTGTAAATCTATGTTCATTTGAATTCAATATTTACCTGAAAAAGATACTTTCTCCACCTTTGTTGTACAGTTAATTGAAGGAAAGTGGACTATGGGAGACGTGTCTTCAAAATCCACAACCTTGCCGCGGAGTCCATTAACTAGCTTATTGTTGAGATTCCTTATCAAAATCACCGGGCACCCTTCCTTTAGCCACAAACGTGGTGGTGCTGTGCTTTTAATTAGCATTCGAACGTCTCCAGAATCCTCTGACACAAACTCTCTTATCACACCAGGACCGTTCAGAATTTGGCGTCTATTGTAAACATTTACTAAATCATTGTTTGAAAATAGCATAACTTCATTGCCAATAGGGAGAGGTCTGTCTAAAGTCTTTATATACGAAATCGACTCGGGTGATACAATACCCTTTGACACTTCATGAATAACATTAATGAAACGCTCATTGTCTTGCCTTACAACACGATTTAGTACCACTTTGTGTGGTAACACCTTTTCGAATAAAGGACATGTGAAGCACATGGCCCCCTCATCATTATAGTTTCTATTGGGCACTGGCGCCAGTTGTAAAAAGTCCCCGGACACAATAATTTGTATTCCTCCAAATAGCTTGGTACTATCTTTGATCGAACATATGTCGCACAACTGTTGAAAAAGCTTCGCACTAAGCATGGATATTTCATCTATAATCAACACGTCTGCCGTTATTATATTTTGTAAAATCCTACTGTACTTTGGCGAATTTTTTATCAAGTTGCAAAGCTCAATAGACGTGTAACGACCGTCTTCCAATCCAGCCCATCGGTGAATTGTTTCAGCTTGGACCCCAAAATTTGTGCAAGCGATGCCAGTTGTACATGTTAAAAAAACATGTTTACCTTGAACTTTCAGTTGCTCATAGATTTTACCTATTGTATAGGATTTTCCTGTACCTGGTTGACCAATTAATATAAAATTGTGCCCTGACACTGCTGTCTGAATTGCTTCTTGTTGTTTGTCAATAATCAGACCCGACATTGTTGATATTGCGTAATTCGAAACCCTAGCTAAACTCCGTTTTCCGGTACTTTTTGTACATAGCTCTGAGGGAGTGTAATTATGAACTCTATGTTTTTTGGCCTTAAAAGGTTAATTATTTGTAAGAAAGTAATTAAATATCATTGTATGAATAATTCCATACAAAGTATAAAGTAAATACCACAGTTTACGCAGAAAACAATGTCATTTTTATGGAAGATGCCACTGCGACTGTTTTATTGATTTTCATTATAAACAATTTAGTTTTTGAAAAGAAATTGCGATAGATATTAAAGAAATATTGATAATTTTTCAAATACGTTATTTTTTCCAACCTTAAACTGTAAAATAATAAAAGAAAAATAGAAATATCACGATTGTATCATGTACTTTATTTGCAGCTAAAACCCGTAACGTACCGGTGGTCAATATGCTTCCTGCGCCAGCAACTGAGCGCAGAACAGTACGGTGTAGGTTTTGTACTTTCGGTTTCGACAAAATGGCCGACCATCAACGGAATTTGCAAGATTTTAACAAATTGGAGTGTCCGAGTTTAAATGTAAGACATTTAAGATTTTATATAAGGTAGACGAAGAATGTTAACAATTTTCTAAATGCATGATGTATAAAGACTAGCAAAATAGCTTGAATTGTTACAGAACTGGACATTGTGGTTGTTCCACAGCGTGTCCTAGTAAAGCTCCATAGCGTTACGGCTACTAGGTGACCTTTTCATAGTAATGTTATATAGGAAAAAAAAAAATTTCAAATTCTTTTGTTCTTTCACTCAACCCAGGATAGTTGTTTAGGTGTTGATTTTTTTTTTTCTTTAACTTCAATTTTTTTTATATAGGCACCAAGACTGGACGAGCACCTGTGACATACATAGCCATGCATGTATTTATCAAAAAAACTCAAATCAGAAAAATTCTAGATTTAAATATACTTTTCTATTACTTTCAACTCCCTATGTTTGCATAATTGTAAAAGAATTTTCCATTTAATTTCCAATAATAACGACAATGCTATTGAAAAAAGATAAAATTCATGGCACAAATTAAAATGCTACGCTTTTATAAGGTTTAGGACAATCTTTTTTCCTATTATATTTAGCCATTTATCTGTCAAAGCTGTTTTTTTGCGAAATAATAAGTTTGCCGGCATTTCTGACCGTACGCCATTCGTTGAAGGCATTTAATGCCCAATTTGTAGATTTTTTGGTATTTTTTGGAACAGACTGCTCCAATCGTTCACGTATGTCACAATCCTCAAGGCTATCAAAGCGGCTTGTCTCAGAACATTCTAACGCCATTGGCAACGGTATATTCATGGATTTTTTGTCTTGATTTTCAGAAAGCAAAAATTTGCTTTGATCACTTTCGTCCATGTTGATTGATATTTCGTTGATAAAATCCTCGACATTTTGTAATAGAAGAAAATTCACCCTAACTGTATCAATCCCCAGATCTCTCTCAGTCTGATCAAAGTACTGAGATAAAGCAATATCTTCTTCATAAATGTCCAGATGTTGAGACAAAATTTTGTCTTCTAAATTTTCGGTGAACGACAAATTGCCATTCCAAGCCATGCCGAATCATGTGAATGTACCCGTTTACTTGAAGTAAAACTTTAAAATGAGACAGACGACTGAATAGAGAAAAGGGTCCATGCCGCTACCAATGAAAATGTAGCTTCCACGCGGGGAAAAATCAGCCCATTATTTTGATTGACAGCTCATTTCACGTCTTTGCTGCTATGCAAATTCAGATCAAAGGGATAAGATTTTCTGGGCGGAGCAATAGGTTAAAACAGTAGCGTCATGTTATTTTGATTGACAGCTCATTTTACGTCATTTCTGCTATGCAAATTAAGATCGAAGGAGTAAGTGTTTCTGGGCGGAGCTATAGGTTAAAACAGATACACCATTTGGTGCGTTGGCGGATTGCTGGGCTTGCCGTAAAAATTATACCATAAATCACGTGAACCTTTCTATGCCTTGACCTCACGAACGAATCCAAAATCGTCAACGCCAGCAATGGTGATATTTATTACTTTTACTATCATTTATCATGTACCATCCTCTATAATACATTTCCCAAATTATAAATTTGTCGGAAGTTATCGTTTAAGCTCTTATAAGTATAATATCTTACAAAAATATAATGGTTTTCCTTTTTGAATAACTTATTTACATCAGGTACTTCTTCACTAGCTTATTTTATGCTTTATTAACAACTAAACGGAGTTTGTCTTTTTATATAATCTTTATCTTGTAACACTATCGGAAGCACAATTATTTTAAACATTCCTTAATCTTTTGGAATACAAAAAAACCTCAATTAAATGTTTCAAATAATAAACTTTAAAAAAGCTTTCTATTGTGCGAGATTTTTCTATCCTCATTATCAAATATAAATAATAAAATATGTTATATTTATATTTTATAATGATAGAGGTATGCGAATAAAAAACCTCAATATATATAACTTATACATGTAAATGAACAGAAAAATGTCACATAAAATTTGAATTCAGCAATATTAACAGCAGATTGAGTAAATGATATATATTCAAAGATCAGATAACAATGTAAATATTGGTCAAATATATATCGTGTGTAAAATAAATTGTCTTAAATTCTGTTTTTACCAACATGCAGGGGCTGTAAATATTACTAGATAATAAGGTTTGTACACATTATTTGGACAAAGCAGTTTATCATGCACTCAGGATAACGGTATGTTGTTTTTAGTATATTAATACAGAACCGTACGTGAAGTACGGAATTTAGTTATCTTCCTTTCTGGAAAACACCGTGGAGAAAAAAGTCGAATTCATTTGCAGAGAAGCATTTCTTTTTTAATTACTATTTTCTTCACTTATTAACAGTATTTCTTTTGCACAATTGATACCTGATTATAAATAGTCCATTTTGGCTCTGTATACATGTCATGTTTATTCCAAAAAGAAAGTTTATAGACGGTAAAGAATTTGGTCACGTTGCAATCGCGGGCGTTGCCACCGCATGCTCGATGATGACGTCATAATTACAATTCTTAATTCTTGAGGAATAGGCCTATTCTATTTAATTAGTACAAAAGCACATGTTTTTAATCATTGTCAGCTACCATGATATGTTGGTTTCTGAACACTGGTGCCCTAGCGGCCTAATAATAAATATTTATTAATGACTTCAATTATGACTTTCAATTTCATAATTAGATATAGAGCGAGATCTATTTGATATGATATATATAAGTCGTCATCATCAGATGATATACTTCCAGTACAACTAATAATAATGATATATATAATAATTAAAAAATAATAATAATAAATAAATAAAAAAATTAATACATAAATAAATAAAAATAAAATAAATAAACTAAATAATAAATAGCAAAATAAAAATATCTAGAATCTAATGATATTAATAATAGGTTCTATATAGAATATCTAGGTCGATAAATAAACTGGTATTTTTATTTATTGAATAAATTACCAGCTAATCTGGATTAGAACCTAGTGCCCGAAAACAGCCTTACTAATGTCAACTGATTATTTAATATCTTTTTTAAATTTTTTATTAATAAAATTATCTTTGTCGTAGATGCCAAAAGCAAAACCAAGGTCAAGGAAGACTAGGTCGGAATTAAGGGAAAATAATCAACGAAAGGTGTCCAGCCCCTGCATCAGCAGGTCTTGCAGCGTAGGGCACGTCAGTCACCCCCTGATGTCCAACCACCTGTACAGCCTCCTGTGATTTTGAACAGCAACCTGCTGTCCAGCCTTTTTTTTGTTGACATACAACAACCTGTTCAACCACCTGTCAGTCAGTCTTCTTGTACATCAGCCTACATCAGTAAACTTTCAGCCTCCTGTGATTGTGCAGCAACCTTGCTGTCCAGCCTTTTCTTGTTGACGTACAGCAACCTGTTCAGCATCAACTTCTCAATGTACAGCCACCTATGCCCCCCCCTTTT
>NW_026853340.1:0-6752 GCF_026571515.1 Ruditapes philippinarum
GGTCTGATGGAGATCATTGTTTATGATTGAAACTAGTCAACTTAAAATGATAAATCATCTCAACCTATTAGGTGATGACATGTGGTTTCTCTTAGACCTTCCCTGCCTTTAGCTTGCATTTCAAATGTCAGACAATTTTGTATTCACACTATCAATCCTATCCCTCTTATTTAGGTCAAATTTAACCTCAACAAGGTCATATGCAGAAGTCATGTTGATGCTATCCTGGTCAAGGTCAAAGGACTCTTGAAGGTCATAATGTCAATATCAGACAGTTGCATAGTGAATTCTGTACTGAATGAAAGACTTTATTCAAACTTTGCCTCAAATGTTCACCTTCAAAAATATTGATAAATGGACCTACATACAATTTTGTGTCCTAAAAATGGTGTTTTTTTTATCTATCCGTTGACTGGTCTTTTACATTTAGTTTAAACATATTTTATTTCTCAGAATATATATATACATGTTACAATTTACAATATACAGAGAGCAATTCAAATATTCTTAAAAAACAGGATTAGAATGAAAGACAATGTGTCTTATAAAATTCTTTTACATTTGACACAATGTCAACAAATATGAGTGTAATAAAAGCAAATCGGTTAAAAAAATGATTTAAATGATTTAATCTTGCAAGAATTTTTCTTTTTAATTGGTTAATTTATTTGTATAAAATTAGGATTTCTATTTTGTATAAGTAAAGAATATTACTGGTTATGGACAAATATTTTTGTTTTAAATGATTACAACTTGAATTGAACTTTAACTTTACATTTCTTGCAAACATTTTTATTATGCCCCCATTTTGAAAAAAAGGGGGTATATTGCTTTGCACTTGTCGGTCCGTCGGTCCGTAGACCAAATGGTTTCCGAGTGATAACTAAAGAACCCTTAGGCCTAGGAACTTCAAACTTGGTATGGTGATTGGTCATGACCAGTAGATGACCCCTATTGATTTTGGGGTCAAGGGGTCAAAGGTCAAGGTCACATTGACCTTGAAAGCAAAAACGGTTTCCGATCAATAACTAAAGAACCTTAAGGCCTAGGAACTTCAAACTTGGTATGGTGATTGGTCATGACCAGTAGATGACCCCTATAGATTTTGGAGTCAAGGGGTCAAAGGTCAAGGTCACATTGACCTTGAAAGCAAAAACAGTTTCCGATCAATAACTAAAGAACCTTAGGGCCTAGGACTTCAAACTTGGTATGGTGATTAGTCATGACCAGTAGATGACCCCTATTGATTTTGGGGTCAAGGGGTCAAAGGTCAAGGTCACATTGACCTTAAAAGCAAAAACGGTTTCCGATCAATAACTAAAGAACCTTAAGGCCTAGGAACTTCAAACTTGGTATGGTGATTGGTCATGATCAGTAGATGACCCCTATTGATTTTGGGGGTCAAGGGTCAAAGGTCAAGGTCACATTGACCTTGTAGGTAAAAAACGGTTTCCGATCAATACCTAAAGAACCTTAAGGCTTAGGAACATTAAACTTGGTATGGTGATTGGTCATGATCAGTAGATGACCCCTATTGATTTTGGGGTCAAGGGGTCAAAGGTCAAGGTCACATTGACCTTGTAGGTAAAAACGGTTTCCGATCAATAACTAAAGAACCTTAAGGCCTAGGAACTTCAAACTTGGTATGGTGATTGGTCATGATCAGTAGATGACCCGTATAGATTTTGGGGTCAAGGGGTCAAAGGTCAAGGTCACATTGACCTTTTAATTAAAAAACGGTTTCTGATCAATAACAAAAGAACCCTTAGGCCTAGGAACTTCAAACTTGGTATGGTGATTGGTTTATGACCAATCAGATGACCCCTATTGATTTTGGCGTTAAGGGGTCAAAGGTCAAGGTCACATTGACCTTGTAGGTAAAAACGGTTTCCGATCAATAATGAAAGAACCCTTAGGCCTAGGGACTTCAAACTTGAGATGGTGATTGGTCATGATCAGTAGATGACCCTTATTGATTTTGGGGTCTAGGGGTCAAAGGTCAAGGTCACATTGACCTTGTAGGTAAAAATGCTTTCGGATCAATAACTTAAGAACCCTTATGCCTAGGAACTTCAAACTTGGTATGGTGATTGGTCATGACCAGCAGATGACCTATTGATTTTGGGGTCAAGGGGTCAAAGGTCAAGGTCACATTGACCTTGTAGGTAAAAACGGTTTCCGATCAATTATCTTAAAACTCTTAGGCCTAGGAACTTCAAACTTTGTGTGATGATTGGTCATGACCAGCAGATGACCCCTATTGAGTTTTAGGTGAAGGGGTCAAAGGTCAAGGTCACATTGACCTTTTAAGTAAAAACGGTTTCTGATCAATAACTCAAGAACGCTTAGGCCTAGGAACTTCAAACTTGGTATGGTGATTTGTCATGACCAGCAGATTACTCCTAATGATTTTGGGATCAAGGGGTCAAAGGTCAAGGTCACAATGACCTTGTAAGTAAAAACGGTTTCTGATCAATAACTAAAGAACGCTTCGGCATAGAAACTTCAAACTTGACATGGTGATTGGTCATGACCAGCAGATGACCCCTATTGATTTTGGGGTCAAAGGTCAAGGTCACATTGACCTTTTAAGTAAAAACGGTTTCTGATCAGTAACTCAAGAACGCTTAGGCCTAGGAACTTCAAACTTGGTATGGTGATTTGTCATGACCAGCAGATTACTCCTATTGATTTTGGGATCAAGGGGTCAAAGGTCAAGGTCACAATGACCTTGTAAGTAAAAACGGTTTCTGATCAATAACTAAAGAACGCTTCGGCCTAGAAACTTCAAACTTGGCATGGTGATTGGTGCATGACCAGCAGATGACCCCTATTGATTTTGGGGTCAAAGGTCAAGGTCACATTGACCTTGTATGTTAAAACGGTTTCCGATCAATAATAAGAGAACCCTTAGGCCTAAGAACTTCAAAACTTGGCATGGTGATTGGTCATGACCAGCAGATGACCCCTATTGATTTTGGGGTCAAGGGGTCAAAGGTCAAGGTCACATTGACCTTGTAGGTAAAAACGGTTTCTGATCAATTTACTAAAAACGCCTAGGCCTAGGAACTTCAACTTTGTATGATGATTGGTCGTGACCAGCAGATGACCCCTATTGAGTTTTGGGTCAAGGGGTCAAAGGTCAAGGTCATGACCAGTAGATACTTTATAACCCTTATTAATTGTTTGATCACTGGGTCAGACGTCATGCATAATAACCTTATCACATGACTAATTGGCTGCTGATAGGGGGCATACATGTTTTACAAACATATCTTGTTTGTTGATTTATTTTTCCATATTTTTTTTTTAAACAGGTGTATAAAACATCCATATTGATTTTCAAAGATCGTGATAAATATGTCAGTGGTGAATTCAGATTTCGTCATGGTTACTGCAAACACAATCCACGAAAAATGGTGAAAACGTGGGCAGAAAAAGAAATGCGCAATCTGATAAGGTAAATACAATTATTACCTCTGGACTAAGTTGATATATTTTATCTGGCTAGATGTAATTAAAATTAATTTACGGACAACAGAGAGAAGCATTTTAAATTGCGTTAAGTTTACTATGTTTTTGAAATAATTTAATAATAAATAAAGAACCTCTAGTTACACACCTATTTATGTGAAAAATAATTGAAATCAAGTTGATGAATATCGCCTGTCTGTGGCATAATCATATTTACAATCAAAATAAATTCAAGCCGCTAACTTTTTTTACAAACATTCAATGTAACTGGTTCATGGGTGGTAATTGTCATTACGTAAGGTTAGTGTAAACACCACTGAATATCCACTTGTCAAATATGCCACTTTCTGATTACACAGCACATTTTAGTTACCTTATTGAAGATAATGGAAAACATTGCATTTTTTATGCCCCTTACTCTAGGGAGGGGCATTTAGACTTGGCCTTGTCCATTCTTGGGTGTGATCTCATGTTATATCCTATAGTACAAAACGTTGGAATATGGGGGCATCATTGTCCTATGGCCACATTTCCAGTTAGCCATAGGTTATTTTATGTTAGAAAATTTGGATAGGAAAGTCTAAAAATAGTGTATGGAGAACTTTTGCTGAAGGGAAGTCACTTTAATAAAGATAATGATAATATTTTTCAGAATACATCAAGCTGGAATTTTATGCCCTGAACCTATAATACTTCGCAGTCATGTCCTGGTCATGGGTTTTATTGGGACAGATAGTTGGTAAGATACTAGTTAAATGGTTATTTTCCTATGCTGATGTAAGGCATATGTTGATATTGACACTGTATATCATAATTAGTATATGTTGAATTTGAAACAGGTCTTGCTATTTTAAGGCTCTTAAAATACCATAAATGATAGTAAAACATGAAATATTTAAGCCCTTAATTGGTGGAAAAACGAAAGTAATTAGTCTTACCACTAGTATAGATATTATGCTACCCTGCACATCAGTGGGGCTTTATATACTGTTGGTTGCTCTATTTTTTGAATTTTGATATAGAAATTTCATAGACTTCAAGTGTATAAAGCTTTATATCTGATTCAATAACTATTATTTTAATTTTTTAAAAGCATATTTCCAAAATACCTAAATGAAAGAAATGTGTTTATATATTTTTTTAAAAGCAGATAGGGTATACACAAAATCATTGTTTAAACAATTGTTAAAACTTAGAAAAGCATCATAATATTTTGTTTCATAACAGTTTATTCAATTCTGATTTCATACAATATCCATGTGTGATAATAACAGAGACATTCTATTCTACAACTCTTTGGAGAATCTGCCATAAGAATACCGAAATAAAAGAATTTTTCTGTCAATAGGTTTTATGAAAAAATTCATTAGATTTAGCTTTATACCCTTATAAATAAGCTGCTCCAAAATCAAAGGAGGGCAAATTCATTGAAGACCTCCTGGGGTCACGACCAGGTTCTTTACATGTCAGCAGGGCTGGTAAAAGTTCCAGAAAGCAGACCCCAGAGAGGTTCAGAATTATTAAGCTTTAAGCTTTCATCATATTTAAACATGCTTAAATGAATATGTTAAAATGAATACTGTTTAAACTATGAATTTTGAGTTGTGACATCTTGTTCTATTGGGTTATGGATTAACTATGTATTCTTTAACTGCACTAGACTTTCTAATGATAAATGACCATTTGTTTGCAGGCCTGCTCCTCTTCTTAAAGACAGTGACATCAGCGAGTCCAAGGCTAGAGAATTGTACATGCAGTGTATACAAATACTACGCACACTGTACCATGAGTGTAAACTTATCCATGCTGATTTTAGTGAATTTAATTTATTGTAAGTATGTTACAATCTTTAAAGTCCATTAACTTCATCTGTGATAAGGTCATACCTAAGACCATCACATCAATCTCTTATTATTTCATACTTGATCATCGTACAGATCTCGAATTAGTTCTTACCAAAGATATATTATTCCCTTAAGTTCATATCTAAGACCATCATATTGGTCCCTTATTATGTTATACCTAAGACCACTATACATGCATTTATCCCAGATTAGGTCTTACCAAAGACCATAATATTTATTCCTGATAGGGTCATACCTAAGATCATTAGATTGATCCATTAAGTTATACCTAAGACCATCTTTAAATCATATATAAAGAGAATGGTCAGATTAGTGTCCTGCCAATGTAACCGATTGAAGTATCAACTAAGCATGTCTACAGTATGATGTTTTATGAAGTAGTGCTGTAAATTACACTGCTCTAAGTTGACATTATTTCCCGTACAAATGATAGATAAGGGAGACACTCAAATTAAACTGTACTCCTAAAATCATATAGCGGAACTAGGGCTGTAAGGTCAAGAGAAACAATGAAGAGTAACCATATTATTAAACAAGTTGATTATACTTAAATCCTAAAGTGAAATCTTATTGAATAAGACTTAAGTGGACAATTTCAGAACTATTTCTTAATTCAGGATTTTTAAAATCCCTTAAGCCATCTTTTTCTACATAAAGCTATTAACTGAAATTGCTAAATAAAGGATTGTTAACCATTGTTTACAGTTTCTTACACATGTTATAAAATAGAATTGTTTTGATAAAATGTGAGACTAGGAGCAAGTAAACAAGTAATGTTTATTGATATTTATTGAGAAGTGCTAATAGATGTTGGCAACTAGGTAAGAACTGATAATTGTTGGGAGAGTTGGCATTTTAAATTAAAAACAACATCTGATCATCTTTATATGAAAATGTTTGTCATGATTTTTGTTTTATTTTATGACTTGTGAATGTACAATTTATTTCCCAGTTGGAATTGTCTTCGTTCAAACTTGTGTTATTGCTGTTACCAAATTGAACTAAAAATAGACATTAAATCATCATTCTCAATGTAAAGCAAACATTATAATTATATCGTCTTCATTATAATAATGTGAAGCTGAGAACCAATTTTTATACAAATGCCATTTTTATGACAGATGTTGCTCATTGTTGTAGTTTACGATGACATTTCCCGCCTGAGCGGCATCGCACTGAAGTTAACCATTTCTGTACATACTTAAAAACCCATCATCTCCGGAAGGATTATTAAGATTAATGAAATTAAAAATGCATTTATACCAGAGTTTGTTAACTCTCTGGAGGGCAAACCATTTTTATGCTCCCCGAAAAAATTTCGGGGGAGCATATAGTCGCCGCCTTGTCCGTCCGTCCGTCCCCTTTTCTTGTCCGGGACATAACTTTGAAACAACAAGTGGTAACAACATGAAA
>NW_026853341.1:0-24637 GCF_026571515.1 Ruditapes philippinarum
ATGTCAAAGGATGTTGACGTTGTCTTTGACATTAAAAATAAAAGAAGATAAATATGAATAAGTAACAATAAGCAAATTTCAAGAAGACAAAGATTTTATTTATTTCAAGAGCAATAGAAATTGATATTTTTAAGTATCAAATATGTCAATTTATATAAATAATAAATGACATTAAGGGTTTTTTTCATGCATGCGGCCAATTATTATATTATAATTGTATTATAGTGAAGGAGCTTGCATCACTACATGACAAACATCTAACACGACCAGCATTTGATGACAGTATTGATGAAGAACATGCTATAGAAATACAGACCCAGGAAATTACTCAAGTATATATATCTCCTTTTATTATTCTTGTCACAAAGAAAATAAGGCATAAGTATGTCTTTAAGTCATAAAATTTACAAGTTATGACTAATAAATAACTAAAACCCAGTTCCCACTATGCATGTGAGAGTAACGTTAGCAGGCTGACAGGTCATGTTGCAATGAGGCATTATGGATTGTTACACTTTGACTTTACATAAAACTTTATAGGCTTAGCAAATAAATAATGCGAGGTATATTAAAAAAATCGATTAGAAATATTGATTTCTGTAATTTTAGTTAAAACTGTTACTTGATATGGACATAGTTTTGTCATTAGCTAAACTATTTGAAGAATAGGGAAAGCTGTTGTACTCACCAAGGTGCTGCATCAACATGACTTGTTTGAGAGCATGGTAAAATGTGACTATCCATGGCCTATAACTTTGACATGGATTTTGACAGAATTACGGCCCTTTTTGAACATGGAAAAATTTACATTATCCAGGCTCTTGTTTTGCTATCAGGCTCTGAGGATAGATTAGCAAGCTGCTGTCCTTCCAACAGCTCTTGTTTTGTACATTTTGTATTTATTATAAAGTAGCTTTTACCATTCAAATTATTGTGAGAACCTTATAAAGTTTTCCTATCTAAGGTTGTTTTGACACATGTATTGTCTGTTTATCTTTCAGATGTTTGCACACTGCCAGCGATTAAT
This sequence comes from Ruditapes philippinarum, assembly GCF_026571515.1. Lineage (NCBI taxonomy): Eukaryota > Metazoa > Mollusca > Bivalvia > Venerida > Veneridae > Ruditapes > Ruditapes philippinarum. The sequence goes on from NW_026853341.1 coordinate 1,028, forward strand.
ACAACAAATCACTGCCCGCAGTAGACGTGGGACCGATCAAGAACTGCTTCTTTCACAAAACATGGTTATGTCCCTTGTTAGATCTATACAGGAAATGTCAAATAATTTTAGAAAAAGTCAATCATCATACTTGAAAAGTGAGTGAATTTTAAAAGATTTGGTGCTGAAAATTGGTTATAGACATACAGTTTTGTCCTGTTTGTGTGCAAGACATCTGCACATGTAGGTTTGAAAAATCTGCATAGTAAATATGTGTAATGTGCAAGGTCCATGTCAAAGGTTAAGGTCACCGCATGGAATTGCACTAAGTGTATTGATAATATATACTTGCAACTCATTTTTGAAATCAAATACATTACTAATTAATGTATTTATAATTTTAGTACTTGTCATGTTCATATTTGGTCTTAATTTAATAATGCTTGATAGTATTACCTTTATACTTACATATGAACACCATAAAAAGATAATGTTAATATTTGCCAGCTCAAATTCATGTTCTTTGAACACTTAGCTAATTATACCCCCGCACAACAAAGTTGTAAGGGGGGTATACCGGAATCAGCTTGTCCGTCCGGCCGTCCGTCCGGCTGTCCGTCGGTTTTTTCTTGTCCGCCCAATAACTTAAGATTCCTTTGACCCTGAGTCTTAATATTTGGCATGGAGGTTAGTCATGATTAGTAGATGACCCCTATTGATTTTGAGGTCACTAGGTCAAAGGTCAAGGTCACAGAGGCCTTGACTTCAAAAAGCTTGTCCGCCCAATAACTTAAGATTCCTTTGACCCATAGTCGTCATATTTGGCATGGAGGTTAGTCATGATTAGTAGATGACCCCTATTGATTTTGAGGTCACCAGGTCAAAGGTCAAGGTCACAGGGGCCTTGACTTCAAAAAGCTTGTCCGCCCAATAACTTAAGATTCTTTTGACCCACAGTCTTCATATTTGGCATGGAGGTTAGTCATGATTAGTAGATGACCCCTAATGATTTTGAGGTCACTAGGTCAAAGGTCAAGGTCACAGGGGCCTTGACTTCAAAAAGCTTGTCAGCCCTATAACTTAAGATTCCTTTGACCCATAGTCTTCATATTTGGCATGGAGGTTAGTCATGATAAGTAGATGACCTCTATTGATTTTGAGGTCACCAGGTCAAAGGTCAAGGTCACAGGGGCCTTGACTTCAAAAAGCTTGTCAGCCCAATAACTTAAGATTCCTTTGACCCATAGTCTTCATATTTGGCATGGAGGTTAGTCATGATAAGTAGATGACCTCTATTGATTTTGAGGTCACCAGGTCAAAGGTCAAGGTCACAGGGGCCTTGACTCCAAAAAGCTTGTCCGCCCAATAACTTAAGATTCCTTTGATTCACAGTCTTCATATTTGGAATGGAAGTTAGTCATGATTAGTAGATGACCCCTATTGATTTGAGGTCAAAGGTCAAGGTCACAGGGACTTTGACTTCAAAAAGTTTGTCTGCCCAATAACTTTAGATTCCTTTGACCCACAGTCTTCATATTTGGCATGGATGTTGATCATGATTAGTAGATGACCCCTTTTGATTTTGAGGTCACTGGGTCAAAGGTCAAGGTCATAGGGACTTTGACTTCAAAAAGTTTGTCCACCCATTAACTTAAGATTCCTTTGACCCACAGTCTTCATATTTGGTATGGATGTTGATCATGACTATAAGGTGACCCCTATTGATTTTGAAGTCACTGGGTCAAAGGTCAAGGTCACAGGGACCTTGACAAATAAAAGCTTTTCTTCTCAATTGTTAAAGAATGTCCTGTCCGCAATGTATTGATTTTGACAATTTCACATTTGAAGCATGTACAATACATAACTTAGCAATGCACTGGCTTAGTAACCTCAGATTTGGCAGGGAGGTTGTCCTTGAGCTCTAAATGGCTACTGTTGATTCTGACAAAGTGGTATGCGGGGGTATTCACGCCATGATAGTGGCAGTTCTAGTTTTTAGCTTGTCTAAACAAAGAATACGTAGAGCTACCAGTATTGTACTCACCCAATTATCACAATTGCTTTCATACTTTGATTAAATTTTTGTATGCAAGTTGGTATCATCAAAACTAATGAAGGGAATAGGTTGAAACTTCACATGCTAATTTAAGAGCATAATAGGAGGTCACTGTTCAATGCCAATAACTTTATGACATTTATGTTTTTGTTCATTTCTTTTACAGAATTACGGAGTCGAGAAGAACGATCTCAATTTTTTGACACAAATATAGGACCAGATTCAGGGACTCTTCCTGAAGATGATATGTATGCAAGTTATGATAGGGTAAGTAAGATATCAGTCATATTTAACTCTGATCTGATTAGCAGGAAATTTGACTTTATATTACCATATTCCCTGTAAAGGCCCCACCCTCTAAAACCATCCCTGAAAAGGTCTCACCCTCCAATTTCCCTGTAAAGGCCCCCCACAATGCAAGTTTGGCTTTTCTTCTCTGCTAGTTAAAAAACCCCACTGCATTGTCCCAGCAGTATGATTATAGATGGATGGTACTTTGCTAATTTTCCCCACAAATTTTCCCCACTATTCCTTGCACTACCCATTTCAAAAATGTATTCTGATTTTTGTTTTTAGTGTTTTAAATTTCAAGATATTTTTGATATTTTCACTATTGTCTTAATATTGATACTTTTAACACGGTTTTATTAAAATGTAGATATGTGTTACAGGGTTTTTAATGTTAAAGGCCCATAGCATCTTAGAAATGCTATCATTTTTATTTCTCAAAAACATTGTATTTTTGGTATGTTGTTACAGTTTCATAAAGAAATACTCATTTGCCACAGATGAACTAGCTTTCACTTCTTCAGCTCTGTTTTTAATGGGTATAATCATAGTGAATGAGTATTTTGTATGGAAGTCAAATACTACTTTGTTTATATTTTGCTACCCTTACGACACATACTTGCATATCCAGCAACTTTCTTCAGTTGTTAAACATCTAATATGCTCTAAATCCATTATTAAAACATTATTAAAGACATGTTTGACATTTTTAAAGAACTAAAATATATGGATTTTTGAGGTATAATGTGACTTTAATATATATTTCAGGGTTTTTCATCAGAACAGATGCAGCTGGTAGACAACAATACACAGGTAGTAAATCAGAGAGATAAGGAGATTGCCCACATTGTACGCTCTATAACAAGATCTGAATGAAATATTTAAAGATCTGTCACACATGGTTGTGGATCAGGTATTTACCTCTATTTTGTCTTTTTTCGTTGTCTAGTGATCTCTTTAAGATAATCATTTATTTACTCACAAACATCCAGGATTGAATTGATATGATCCTAAGGTTTTTCATTTTCATGGCATTATTAAAAGCTACTTTTATTCATTGCTCTTATCACAATACCCATCTTGCTTTTCTGATTCCTTAAAAACTATATACATATAGATGCTTTTCAATTAACAATTAAAAAATGCAAATTTGAGGCTCATTTCCATTATACTTGTATCAATATGCTTAAGATAAGATAAAAAAATCTCTCATCTGTCTATTATCTTCATGAAAATGATAATAATCTTATACTTATTGGTGCTATAATAATACATGTATTTTCCTTCATATGACTATTTTTATGTTCCAGGGAACAATATTAGACAGAATAGACTATAATATAAGAACATTGCATCAGTGCAGGTGGAGAGAAAGGACTACAACAATTACAAAAAGCTGAAAAAATACCAAAAGAAAAAATAGAAAAATGCATTTATTTTAATATTAGCATTATTGATAATAATTTATAATAATACTTATAGCCAACAAAAAGCTTAGTAAAAACATAGTTGTTACATAGAAAAAAATTTTTTTTATTATTTATTGATCATTATATTTCTCTGACATTTGTTGTTTTGGCAATGTTAAAGCAGCTCTGTTGCCAAAGAAACTAAATTTCCTGTCATAATTTTTTGCTCCTCTTTGTAAAGAAAATGTTTGAAAAATTTTAAATCTGTCAGAAGTAAAAATCCTTTCAGTACTTAGTTTGTATATTCAATGTACATCATCTCATGAATGTTAGCTTGTAAATATTTGCATTATTTCTTAATTGGCCTTTGAAATTTATCAAAATTTGTCGTTAGTATATACCGATGCAGCATCATGCTTATAATTTTTCCATCCCTGTATGTATTTATAACATCTGATTTTTCTCAACTCTCATATAATTTAAAGGGTCAAATACCCACATTTCAGAATACTCGTGTAAAAAATTCTTAATGTCCATAATAGCATAAGTGTGACTTAAAGCTGCATGCCTCCAGATGACCCAAAATATTCAAGAAAATTAAACTTTGAAAAACCATACTAAAACTTTGAGAAAAGTAAACAAATTAAAGATTCAAGTGATAATTTATATCTTATGTGCACTTAATGACTGTATTTTGTAGTATTTATCACCATATTTCTACTGCGTTACTAACGCAGTAGGGGCTATTTTGCATATTTGACCTCTTTTTGGTAATTTACGTGGATTTTAAGTGCAGATTGTAATGTTGTCGATACTTTCTTTGTTCATTTCACAATATTTTACCTTTAAATACATTTTCAAAATGTTCATGAAAATTAGGATGAATCTGGAGGCGTGCTGCTTTAAATTCAAACCAGATAAAACACACACAAAAACAAAATGTATACCAGAGCTGTAGTAACATTGTCTTAACCAAATGTCTGTGATTAAAAACTGTATTAATATAAACAATTTATTTATACAAACAAAGGGTCCTAATAAAGTGTGATTTTAAATGAAAATGATTGCATACAGATTGTGAATGTGAAAAAAGTAGAAATTTTTGTTTTTCTTATGTGTGTAATTTCCAATATTTTCTTAATTTAAAATTGTGTTTGGTGAAGCAAGTTTTCTTAGGAGTATAGGAAGCAATTCAATAGTGTAGAATCTTTATTTTTAGCTCGACTATTCGATAAGAATAAGTAGAGCTATTGTAGTCACCCGAGCGTCGGCGTAACCACTTATGTTAAAGTTTTTGTAATAGTTCAAATATTTTCAAAGTCCATTGACATATGGCTTTGAAACTTTGCACACTTGTTCACCATTATGACCCCAACATGTAGACAGGAGGAGATAACTCTATCAAGGATTTTGACAGAATTATGCCCCTTTTTCGACTTAGAATTTATGTTAAAGTTTTTGTAATAGTTCAAATATTTTCAAAGTCCATTGACATATGGCTTTGAAACTTTGCACACTTGTTCACCATCATGACCCCAACCTGTAGACAGGAGGAGGTAACTCTTTCTAGCATTTTGACAGAATTATGCCCCTTTTTCGACTTAGAATTTATGTTAAAGTTTTTGAAATAGTTCAAATATTTTCAAAGTCCATTGACATATGGCTTTGAAACTTTGCACACTTGTTCACCATCATGACCCCAACCTGTAAACAGGAGGAGGTAACTCTATCAAGCATTTTTTTTTTTTACTATCAAGAACTAAGAATAGTCGAGCGTTGCTGTCCTACCGACAGCTCATGTTCAATTAGATTTAGAATTGTAAAAAAATTATGGAATGAGAATTATATTGATAATAGTTCAATTTTACACTTGTTAAGCAATTATCCAGTCATGTTGACTTGTTATTATCAATTGTTATTTTGCCATTTTCTAGAATAATGCCCCAATATGTATTTATCTTTCTAGAATCATAAATTTTCAGGTACATTTATGTAGACTCAAATAAAAAACAACATTTTCGTCTTTGCATAAAGGAGTTTTGCATAAAGGAGTTAAGCTATACAAAAAATGAATTTGTTTTACCTAGAAACATGCATGTTTTTCTTATACTAGTTCTCTCAAGCTCTAAATTGTACTTGTTTTGTCTCTATCATGAAGTATTACCAAATTGGTAATCATTATTATTATAATTAAAGAAGGGCATTGTTGTTGGAGCTTATACAATATGACAAGAGTGCCATTTTGGTCAAGTAGGTTATTGATATACATTTTTTGTACAACTTTACTTAATTCCTGAAAATCAAAAATGAGAGATGTTGATTAACAGCTCAGTTGTCTCCCTTTGTAATGTCAGTGTAAGTGACCCAACATTGTTTTAAAGTAGTTAACTTACATATACATACATATATTTGTTTTGTTTTGTGATAATTGTGCAATATTAAGGTTATTGTGTAATAAAAAAAATCTACTTAAACAATTAGTGAATTACTGGTAGATAATAGATTATATATTGTTAAGTCATATAGTTGTGTTCAATTGAGTAAACTAAGTGCTATATGTACAAGTGTATCTGCAGAACACCTACTGAAGATTTGATTGTGTGCAGTCATCAATAAAAAAGTCTGACATTTTAAAAAGTTATGTCAAGCCAAGTCTTTTTGTAACATGGCAGACAATGTCAGTATCTAATTTGTCTTGTGTAGCTCTTATAAAGAATAACTCTGCTTTTCTGAGTTTCTATTTATCATGTTAATAGCAATATATAACTTCAATCCATATGTATACAACATGAAATTCCATTTTAAGGTTTGTTACAATGTCTAATAACATGATTATTTTATTAGATTCAATTGTCTGAAGTGTTTTTCACAAGTCTTATTTTAAGCTCTATGTTGAAATGACTAGTATTATGCCTGAACAATCAGTTATTTTGGCTTTAGTACTTTCCAAAGTATAGAAAATATGAAAACACTGTATTTACAGCCACCTGTGATATGCTGCTTATAAAAATCATTTTCTCTAATTATACCCCCGCACAACGAAGTTGTAAGGGGGGTATACTGGAATCAGCTTGGCCGTCCAAATGCTTGTCCGAGTTGTATTGATTTTGACATTTTCAGATTTGAAGCATCACGGTAGAATACATAACTTAGCAATGCACTCCAGGCTTAGTAACTCAGATTTGGCAGGGAGGTTGTCCTTAGTTCTAAATGGCCACTGTTGATTCTGACAAAGTGGTATGCATGGGTATTCACGCCATGACAGTGGCAGTTCTAGTTATACATATTTTTTTTTGCGTAACAGCTAGGCACATCATGTTGGTACGACTTTATGATAACTGCATCAGAAAATATTAACACCTATGTTCTTAGATAAGCTTTATCTACAGAATGAATATGGACAGTCTTCATATTTACATGTACAACTGTTGCAACTTTAAAATAATTAATCCTTAACCAGCTGGAATCCAAAGTGATTAACCTTTGCCAATAGTATAAACCCAGGTCAGCCTTGCAGTCTGATCAGGCTCTATACTGTTGGTAGCTCAGTTTTTGTAATTCAAGTCCCTGACACTTGGAATGGACTGTTCCAAATTCAGCAGTGGACAATTCTATAGATTCAGCAGGTTAAGCGTTCAATCAGTAAGAGCTGTTACAATGATGTTTCAAAATTTTATCATCTGGTTTTACAGGAGCTGTATTTAGATATTTATAAAATACATAGATCAGCTTCGTGAATGTTTCCACATTCCAATATGGTGATTTATGAAATAACCATGTCTTTGATATGTATTATACTGTAGTTTATTGATTTTATTGGTCAAGTGTGAGATACATGTTCCAGTATGACATATCTTTTACAAAGCAGATAACAAATTTTTCTAAACAAAATATTATTATATCCATATAGATGTCTACACTGAAAACCGTTTTTTCCCCCAATAAATATTTTTATAAGAAAATCCAAGACACAAATTTCCTTTGTTTTATCAGTATTTGAAATACTTGTGGAAAGTGTGCCCATTGTAGAACAATTAGTACAAAATATCATAGGTAATATTAAGTACTGTGGAAAAGTTAGTGAATTTAAAATTCGAGACATTTCGTGTGAGGAAATACAAGCAAGTCGTGCAATTGAGACGATATTTTAGCAAAAATTACCAATTTTCCGCATTGCCAACATAACTACAGGACCACTTATACATTATATGCCATCATTATGTATATAAACTAATTATTCAGTCAGATAACACTGCAGTACCATTTTGAATGCATGTTTATCTCCCTTTCTACAAGGAAACGTGTTACTGTTATATGGTTTGCTTGAATTAAGTTGTTGATGTAAAAGATTTATAGTCATACAATGCAGTATTTAGGAAAATATGTGAAATGTTACACGATGGGAAATTATATGTTTTTATTAAAGGAATGTTATGTTATGGTACATTGTACAATATGTATTACCAAGTTTCAGGTGCAGATGAAAGAATAAAAGAGATCGCTGAGTTTTTAATTAATTGTGACAAACATGTTGACCATGTAATTAATGCTGTCGACTCTGTCAAAGATTATACATGCTTATTTAAGTTTCCATTGTCATGACCTGGTCCCATGTTCACAATGTTAGGATGAAATGATCCTGATGTTGTTTAAGTATTCCGGTATTCTGCACATGGTTGGTTCGTTAATGATTTTCTTGTCTGCTAAATATCTTTTGTTCTGATTGAAGGAATTTGAAAGTGCTAGGCAGAAATGTAAACCATTTTTAGACGATATGCAAAGCACAGGTATGGGCTCTCTTTCGGTCATTTTCAAGATTTTTATGTTGTTTGATTCAGGTCTAGATCCTTATCAACTTAGTGAACATTGAGCTTAGAATTCAAGTAGAATGCCCATAATAAGTCTTTGGGAGGATCCCTTTCTTAATTTTAGACTTTCGCTATTTTCTACATACATGCACCACAAAAATAGATTTTAATTTGTTGTGAAGGAAATGGTGAAAATATTTAACTATATATACTTCAACAATACATGTGTAACAAGTATTGGGCTATTTTACTTGGTCATTTAAAATGCTGGTATGAAAATGACATAAGTGATATTGTTTTACTTCTAAAAATGTATGTAAATGTATTGAATTATATGTAAAAACTGTTATATATGTAAACCTTTACTAGGTAAAGAAAAGTAATAAAACATAAAAAAAAAATATTCTCCAACCTTTTGTTTTGTATAAGCAAGATTTCTGTTTTAATACTAAATGGTCTGGATGGATTTATGAATCACATATGTATCTTGTAGATATTCCAAAAGATGATTCATGTGAACGTGAACATTAAGGTAATGGTACATAATGCAGCAGCAAGAGGCTTTATAAATGACTTTTTTTACGATTTACTCTATTGTACAACTCGGACGAACAAGTCTGTCCATGTGCAGCGCACTCTCATTTTTCTCAGTGCCAGATGGTTAAATAAAAGCAAAAAAGACAAAGTGGCAACTTTGAAATTTTTTTGAGGATCCTTTTATGACAATAGGTACTGGTATACAAAGGTTGACGGGAGTAGATTAAATGGTTTCTTGAGAACATGGACCTTAATGAAAGGTTAACAAAGCAGACGCCAGTGCAGACAAGAGGATCATGACAATAGCTCAACTTTTCTTCTTTTCTTTTCTTTGAAAATTGGAGCTAAAAACAATTTTTCTTCACCCTTTACCAGTTAGAACCAAAATCAATCATCACTGCCATCATAATTATAGAGCCCGGTAGCCCAGCGCTTCGATTCAATGCAGTCTGATCAGGTTCATTACTGTTGGTAGCTCAATTTATTTAAAACTAGAAATGTGTCATCATGCCACGGATGCCCCCGCATGCAGCCAAAATTTCAAATGTTATAATATTTAGTTCCAAATTTGTTTGCACAAATTATTTTATTCATTCTATGTTCAAAGCCCTTAAAACTTTTCAATGTTAACACAAACCATTTTTATACAATGTTCAAGGCACTGAAATTATTCAGTCTTAACCTTTTGAAAATAGCATATTGCATATTTGTAGCCAAAATAATGGCTATATACATTTCCACAAAAGTATGAGTGCTGAAACTGAAAGTTCAAAATTTTTCCAACATTCAGGAAAGATAAGTTTGTCCAAAATCATTGAACAACGACCAAATTCTAACTTAAACTGCTTATTCCTAAGATGTATCTATATTATTTTCAAAGTGAAAGGGACATAACTCTGCCAAAAAATCATCGAACCATGACCAAATTCCAACTTGACCTGCGCATTCCTTTGACATATCCATATGTCAATTTTGAGTTGAATATGTAACACTGTTGGGTTGATAATGAACAGAAACTGTAAATTTCATATCATTTTCAAAGTGAAAGGGGCATTACTCTGCCAAAAATCATTGAACCATGACCAAATTCAAACTTGGCCTGCGCATTCCAAAAATATATCCATATGTCAAATTTGAGTTGAATGTGTAATACTGTTGGGGAGATAATAAACGGAAACTGAAAATTTCATATTATTTTTAAAGTGAAAGGGGCATAACTTTGCCAAAAATCATCAAACCATGACCAAATTTGAACTTGACCTGCGCATTCCTTTGACATATCCATATGTCAAATTTGAGTTGAATGTGTAATACTGTTGGGGAGATAATAAACGGAAACTGAAAATTTCATATTATTTTCAAAGTAAAAGGGGCATAACTCTGCCAAAAATCATCGAACCATGACCAAATTCAACCTTGACCTGTATTTTCTCATGACATATCCATATGTCAAGTTTGAGTTGAATGTGTTGTACCATTGGGGAGATAATGAACAGAAACTGAAAATTTCATATTATTTTCAAAGTGAAAGGGGCATAACTCTGCCAAAAATCATCAAACCATGACCAAATTTGAACTTGACCTGCGCATTTTTTGACGTATCCATATGTCAAGTTTGAGTTAAATGTGTTGTACCATTTGGGAGTTAATGAACGGAAACTGAAAATTTCATATTATTTTCAAAGTAAAAGGGGCATAACTCTGCCAAAAATCATCGAACCATGACCAAATTTGAACTTGACCTGTATTTTCTCATGACATATCCATATGTTAAGTTTGAGTTGAATGTGCTGTACCGTTGGGGAGATAATGAACTGAAACTGAAAATTTCATATTTTTTTCAAAGTAAAAGGGGCATAACTCTGCCAAAAATCATCGAACCATGACCAATTTCGAACTTGACCTGTATTTTCTCATGACATATCTATATGTCAAATTTGAGTTCAATATGTGCAACGGTTATGAAGATAATGAACGGAAACTGATGATGACGGAAGTACGGAATGACGGAACAGGGTAACACTATATGCCCTTGCCATTATATGGCGGGGGCATAAAATTTTTTTCATTTTTTTTCATTTAAAGTATATAAAGCTTGCTTTGTTCAAAACTGAAACCTGGGAGTCTTATGTCCTTGATTTTGATGCTATTTCAAGTGAGCGAAGAATAAAAAAAGGGGTGTAATAAATAAAGAAAAAAAGTCTTGAAATATTTGTAATCAAATACACATGTATTTCTATATTTTCAGTATAAATTATTTCATTCTATTTTCAGTATAAATTATTTCATTCTTTTTTCAGTATAAATAATTTCATTCTATTTTCAGTATAAATAATTTCCTTCTATTTTCAGTAAAAATAATTTCATTCATATAAGAAAAAACGTCCTTGACTCGTACAGTACAACAGGGGACTGGTATTCAAGGTTAATTCCGCTGTAAAAATTTCACATTTCATTATGATAAATATGATAAAACATCTATGCCAATATCTAATATAGTTTTTACAATATTTCTCCCTCGACAAGGAAACGTTGATTTAAAAATGTCAAATGAAAAATTGCGGAGTCAAAATGTCAAATAAATAATTGATGACTCTTGCTATACATTAAACAGATTTTTTATGTCTTCGTTTCTGGGCAGTATCTTGTCTGCTACGGTCTACCTCAATGACCTGAAATAATACAACAAAGTCAATTCATTTTGTGAGCATAATAAAATAATTTTAACACACACACGAAATGTTAGCATTACACTAGAGGCCTGTCAATGAAAAATGTTTCTTTTGCACTAAAAGCATCTTTATTTTGGGTATGTGATAAAAAGAATAATATATTTGTGTAGATTTAATACTAAATTTATTGAACTTGTTGAATAAAACAATATTATGCTCACATATGCTTTTATTCAATTCATTCAATATCCTCTATATATAGGATTATTACAAATGTATCATGATCTTCAACCTGTAGCTTATTCAGCTCAAGGTCATTTGCAAGGCAAGAAGCATAAAGCTCAAGGTCATTTGCAAGGCAAGAAGCATAAAGCTCAAGTTCATTTGCAAGGCAAGAAGCATGCAAGTCACCAAAGAGCCAAATGTGAGAAGCCTATATTAAAATCCACATCAACACAAGTTCAAGGACCACTTACAATGAACATTTAAATGAAGGATTAACTCAAGAAGGATTTAACTCACTGTTGGAACAGTACCACAATTCACTTGCAGAAATCATGATCACAACAAAGAAAAACATTGCTTTTTCACTGATTCTTACATTTTTCCTTCATTATATATAAATGGATGTGAAAAGATGAATAAGAAATTTTAAAGAGCATTACAGCGTGTGAAAAGGTGAGATTTTAGCATTTAATGATTCAAGCATCTTGTCCGGTATAAACCGGAATACCACATTTAGTCTCCCTCTTTAACAAAACAATTTTTCTACATATTTCAACAATATACATTTATACATGTATTCAACATAGTTGTCGCAACTTTACATGAGCAACAACATTACTTGATAACATTCGTATGCAAAAAAACTTATTTTTCATAATTTTTGTCAAGACAGTACAGGCAGTATTGTATTTAAAAACTAGAAATGTGTCGTCACGCCACGGATGCCCCCGCATGCAGCCAAAATTTCAGATGTTATAATATTTAGTTCCAAATTTGTTTGCACAAATTATTTTTTTCATTTTAAGTTCAAAGCCCTTAAAACTATTCAATGTTAACACAAACCATTTTTATACAAAGTTCAAGGCACTGAAACTATTCAGTGTTAACCTTTTGTAAATTGCATATTGCATATTTGTAGCCAAAATAATGACTACATACATTTCCACAAAAGTATGAGTGCTGAAACTGAAAATTCAAAATTTTTCCAACATTCAAGAGAGATAACTTTGTCCAAAATCATTGAACCATGACCAAATTCAAACTTGAACTGCTTATTCCTAAGATGTATCTATATGTCAAATTTGAGTTGAATGTGTACAACCATTGGGGAGATAATGAACGGAAACTAAAAATTTCTGATTTTTTTTGGATAACTCAGCTATCATCAAACCATGACCAAATTGGAAATTGACCAATGCATTCTTATGACATATCCATATCTTTAATTTGAGTTGAATATGTACAACTGTTGGGGCGATAATGAATGGGAACTGAAAATTTCCTCTTTTTTTTTTTCAAAGTTAAAGGGGCATAACACTGCCAAAAATCATCGAACCCTGACAAAATTTGAACTTGACCTGCGTATTTCTTTGACGTACCCATATGTCAAATTTGAGTTGAATGAGTAATACCCTAGAGGAGATAATGAATGGAAACTGAAAATTTGATATTATTTTCAAAGTGAAAGGGACATAACTCTGCCAAAAATCATTGAACCATGACTAAATTCAAACTTGATCTGCCCATTCCTTTGAAATATCTACAGGCAAATTTGAGTTGAATATGTAACACTGTTGGGGAGATAATTTTGTTTGTTTTTGGTTTTACGTCACATCGACACAGTCTAGGTCATATCGCGACGTTCCAGCTTTACTGGTGGAGGAAGACCTCAGGTGCCCCTCCATGCATTTTTTTTAGGCATGAACGGGCACCTGAGTAGAACCACCGACGTTCCGTAAGCTAGCTGGATAGCTTCCTCACATGAAAGAATCCAAAGTCCCTGTCGGGATTCGAACCCACAGCGGTGAGGGGCAAGTGGTTTGAAGTCAACGACCTTAACCACACGGCCACGGACGCCCCTTGGGGAGATAATGAACAGAAACTGAAAATTTCATATTTTCAAAGTGAAAGGGACATTACTCTGCAAAAAAACATTGAACCATGACCAAATTCAAACTTGGCCTGCGCATTTCTTTAACATATCCATATGTCAAATATGAGATGAATGTGTAATACTGTTTGGGAGATAATGAATGGAAACTGAACATTTCATATTATTTTCAAAGTTAAAGGGGCATCACTGCCAAAAATCACCGAACCATGACCAAATTTGATATTGACCTGTGCATTCCTTTGACGTATCCATATGTCAAATTTGAGTTGAATGTTTAATACCGTTTGGGAGATAATGAACGGAAACTGAAAATTTCATATTATTTTCATAGTAAAAGGGGCATAACTCTGCCAAAAATCATCGAACCATGACCAAATTGGAACTTGACCTGTATTTTCTCATGACATATCCATAATAAATTATGTCAAGTTTGAGTTGAATGTGTTGTACCGTTGTTGAGATAATGAACGGAAACTGAAAATTTCATATTATTTTCAAAGTAAAAGGGGCATAACTCTGCCAAAAATCATCGAACCATGACAAAATTCTAACTTGACCTGTATTTTCTCATGAAATATCCATATGTCAAATTTGAGTTGAATGTGTGCAACCATTACTAAGATAATGAACGGAAACTGATGATGACGGAAGGACGGAATGATGGAACAGGGTAACACTATATGCCCCGGCCATTATATGGCAGGGGTATAAAAAATGAGGAAACAACTATCTGCTACCACACTAATCAACTTCAGTAAATTTGTGTAGACATAAGAAATTTCAGTTCAACTGGGAATTTTCTTTCTTTAAATTAGGGAAAAAATAATATTTGCCATTGGGAATGGGTCTGTTAATCTCATCCACGATGACAGATAACATCAAGTGATTGAAGGAATTGTACAATTATTGTCATTCAATATTAATAAATCTGTCCACTATTTTTTTAAATCTGTCCCAAGAACTTGTCATAAGATATGCCACAGACTTGCTTACTAGCACTTTGGTACACTCCATTAAATCAAAGTTGGCAACTTATGTAAGATACGGATCTTAAAAGCATTTGCTTTTCACAAAAACTTCAATAAATATGGCTTACATTAGAATAAGGGAGGAGAACAAAACCCCTTCATACTCCTATATTTACCTGTTTAACCTGATTTTCTGCAATCTTTTGCATTTCATCTTTAAGATTCCTGGAATTTGGTAAATCCTACAGAAAGAAAAGACAAGTTATCTTATAAAGTAATTCACACTGTTAAAAAATGTTCTATGATAACCTAATTTGAAAACAAATAAAATGGTTGCACTTTAATCATAAGTGGCAAATAAAATCAGTGTTCAACTCAGCACATCAAGTGTTGTAACTTCTTATCTACTGCAAAAACATGTATAAAGAATGAAATTGTCAGTAATTTCAAGCAAAAGGCCGGCCCTGGTCTCAACTTTCTTCCTCTAACAAGAGCTGTCATTCAGACAGGGTGCTAAATTATTCTCAGTGCTTGACAGTAAGAAAAGGGGCATAACTCTGTAAAAACTCTGTAAAAAGGTAACTCAAGAGTTATTTGACCTGTGCCCATCCTGCTAGATTACCACGAAGAGCAAAGTGTGTGAAGTTTCAATCCATTCCCATCAGTAGTTTTGGAGAGCAAAAACTTAACCAAGTGCTTCGCTGATGTGACACTGGATTAGGTACAATAGCTCTCCCTATTCTTCAAATATGCAAGCTAAATTCAAATTCTTTATTTCATGTACAGTCATAATTATATTTTACCATTCTTTTATATCAGAAATTCGAAAATGTTATGTTCAATACATGGCATGTGAAGCCCATGCATCCATGGCCACTAATAATAAGTAAACAAGATATGTTTGTAAAACATGTATGCCCCCTATGTGCAGTCAATTAGTCATGTGATCAGGTTATTATGCATGACTTCTGACCCAGTGAACAAAAAATTAATAAGGGTTATCTACTGGTCATGACTAGTTACAAGGTAATAATTATTGTGACCCCATAGGTTGTGTGCAGCAATTTAAGTTATTACAAATCTTACCAAATAAAATATGCATAAATTTTATGAATAATAGTTTAATATAAAAATACCAACCAAGGCAACTTGACATGTTGAGTTATTGGTCAGAAACCATCTTAAAGTACAATGTCAATTTGACACTGACCCCTTGACCCCTAAATCAATAGGGGTCATCTACTGGTCATGACCAATCATCATATAAAGTTTGAAGTTCCTAGGCCTAAGTGTTCTTTACTTATTGATCGGAAACCGTTTTTACTTACAAGGTCAATGTGACGTAGACCTTTGACCCCAAAATCAATAGTGGTCATCTACTGGTCATGACCAATCATCATATAAAGTTTGAAGTTCCTAGACCTAAGTGTTCTTTAGTTATTGATCAGAAACCGTTTTTACCTACAAGGTCAATGTGACCTTGACCATTGACCCCACAATCAATAGAGGTCATCTTATGGTCATGACCAATCACCATTACAAGTTTGAAGTTCCTAGGCCTAAGCGTTTTTTAGTTATTGATCGGAAACCGTTTTTACCTACAATGTGACCTTGACCTTTAACCCCTTGACCCCAAAATCAATAGGGTTCATCTGCTGTTCATGACCAATCACCATACCAAGTTTGAAGTTCCAAGGCCTAAGCGTTTTTTAGTTATTGATCGGAAACCGTTTTTACCTACAAGATCAATGTGACCTTGACCTTTGACCTCTTGACCCCAAAATCAATAGGGGTCATCTACTACTCATGACCAATCACCATACCAAGTTTTAAGTTCCTAGGTCCTAGCGTTCTTTAGTTATTGATCGGAAACAGTTTTTACCTACAAGGTCAATGTGACATTGACCTTTGACCCCAAAATCAATAGGGGTCATCTACTGGTCATGACCAATCACCATACCAAGTTTGAAGTTCCTAGGCCTAAGCGTTCTTTAGTTATTGATCGGAAACCGTTTTTACCTACAAGGTCAATGTGACCTTGACCTTTGACCCCTTGACCCATAAGTCAATAGGGTTCATCTTCTGGTCATGACCAATCAATATGCCAAGTTTGAAGTTCCTAGGCCTAAGCTTTCTTGAGTTATTGATCGGAAACTGTTTTTACTTACAAGGTCAATGTGACCTTTGACCCCTTGACCCCTAAATCAATAGGGGTCATCTACTGGTCATGACCAATCATCATACCAAGTTTGAAGTTCTTAGGCCTAAGTGTTCTTTAGTTATTGATCGGAAACAGTTTTTACCTACAAGGTCAATGTGACGTTGACCTTTGACCCCAAAATCAATAGGGGTCATCTACTGGTCATGACCAATCACCATTACAAGTTTGAAGTTCCTAGGCCTAAGCATTTTTTAGTTGTTGATCGGAAACCGTTTTTAGCTACAAGGTCAATGTGACCTTGACCTTTGACCCCTTGACCCCAAAATCAATAGGGGTCATCTACTGGTCATGACCAATCACCATGCCAAGTTTGAAGTTCCTAGGCCTAAGCGTTCTTTAGTTATTGATCGGAAACTGTTTTTACCTACAAGATCAATGTGACCTTGACCTTTGACCCCTTGACCCCAAATTCAATAGCGGTCATCAACTGGTCATGACCAATCCCCATACCAAGTTTGAAGTTCCTAGACCTAAGTGTTCTTTAGTTATTGATCGGAAACCGTTTTTACTTACAAGGTCAATGTGACCTTGACCTTTGACCCCTTGACCCCAAAATCAATAGGGGTCATCTACTGGTCATGACCAATCACCATACCAAGTTTGAAGTTCCTAGGCCTAAGGGTTCTTTAGTTATCACTCGGAAACCATTTGGTCTACGGACCGACAGACCGACAAATGCAAAGCAATATACCCCCTCTTCTTAGATGTGGGGGCATAATAATAATAATAATGATTAACTTTATTATCATGAACTTTAACTTACCATGACAAAGAGTTTGGTGACCTTGAAAAGTCTAGCAGAACATGACTTGTATATAGGATCTGTCTTACTGACACCATTGTCCATTAATACACGGTCAACTATATCTTGTAAACGCTGAAATGAACAATTAAAGTAACTATTTAGCTTGTTACTAGGAAAGACATAACAAGTTTTTGGTGACTGATGATGGCTTGCCACATTTAAAAGAACATAAATCTGACAAAAACTTGTATGATATATACAAAGAATGGTAGATAAGTTACTGGATGAATAAACCTGTGCTTCATATGCCATAAATACAAGCAATAAAATCTTTATATGTATTTATACTGTTTTTGTGTTAGCTATGGAATATGTATATGCATCATGTTTGCAGTTTCTCTGTAATCAAGCAATTATCATAGTATTGCAAGCAATCCATAAGTCCCCTACCGGTTAGAACCCCAGCAACATTCTGATGGGCCAATTTGGCCGTGAATGAATGACATGAATGAACTTAAATCTTTTGAGTTCTAAGTTTGTCTATATCACAGTAATGTGTTAAGTTTCCCTGCTTTGTAAGGAAATTATGTTTATACAACCTTGTTATATTATTACGATGTGGGATTTTAAAGTAAATCCTGGATGAAGGAATGAAGAAGTTGGAGTAAAAAATACCAATTTCTCGAAAAAAAGCTAAGTTCAAGGGGGACATAATTCTGGAAATAGTCTTGCTAGAGTATTTAACCTTCTCAAAAATGTTAAGTGATAATAAGAAACATATATATGAAGTTTGAAGTAGATACATTAGGAAATAAAGAAGTTATTTAAAAAAGACAACATTTTTTTCATAAAAATTCTAAGTTCAAGGGAGGTAATACTGATAATTTTTGTGCTAGAGTTGTAAACCTTGTCACATATGATGTGGTTGATGACCAGAAACTTATTTTTAAAGTTTGAAGTAAACACCTTAAGAAATAAAGAACTTATAGTGAAAAAGCTGAAAAATTTCAATCAGAAATCTTGAAATTCAGGCTATTTGTTGCCATAGCAACCAGAGAATTTTCAACATAGGAAGAAAAGAAAAATATGTGCATAATCTCCAGACTGCCATCTACCTATATTTCAAGTTTCATAAAAACATTTTCAGTACTTTTTGAGATATCACTGGATCCAGTTTATGTGTTTAATTTGCCATATTTTCAGACTATTTGTTGCCATAGCAACCAGAATTTTCAACATAGGAACGTAAGAGAAAGACGTGCATAATCTCCATACTGCCATCTATCCATATATCAAGTTTCATAAAAATATTTTCAGTACTTTTTGCGTTATCGCGGGATCCAGTTTTGTGGACGGACGGACTGACGGACGGACGGACAGACGGATGGACAGACAGACAGACGGACGGAGGGTAAACCTAAAGTCCCCTCCGGTTAAACCAGTAGGGGACTAAAAACCATCTCGGGTCATGTGATTCCAAGCATGGGTCATGTGATTCCAAGCATGGGTCATGTGATTTCAGGCATGGATCATGTGATTTAAGGCATTGGTCATGTGATTCCAAGCACATGTCATGTGATTCCAAGCATGGGTCATGTGATTCCAAGCACGGGTCATGTGATTCCAAGTAATGATACACTTACCCTTTTATGTCTGTCTGATCTAGATTCTTTCCTTATTCCCTCTCCTTGTGGTGTAGTGAAAGAGGAACCAGCATCGGACTGTCTACGTAACTTATCTACCTGTTTAGGTGCTGGACCCTGGCTCAAACCTATATCTGAACTCCTACGCTGTGTGCTGAACTCCTGAAAAGTAGAATTATATTGTTTTTACTTTCTTACTTTTTTAAAAATATATCTAATGTAAAAAATAACACTACACAAATATTACAGGCTGTCAACCAGGTCTTATCCAAAATAAAGGAGGAATATAGGAATATTTTTGCAGGAAATATAGGAGTTATTGGATCATTTTGAGGCAAAAAATAGGAGTTTTCAACTTAAATTGTTTAACTTACCAATGCTTATATAAATGTAAATTATTCTTACCTTTACACATAATGTTTCTACAATAAAATTTCTACCATATAAGTGAGGGAAACCATTAATTTTGAACCACAGCATCAGCATCCCAGCAG
Organism: Ruditapes philippinarum; assembly: GCF_026571515.1. NCBI lineage: Eukaryota > Metazoa > Mollusca > Bivalvia > Venerida > Veneridae > Ruditapes > Ruditapes philippinarum. The sequence continues at coordinate 20,967 of NW_026853341.1, forward strand.
AAGGCTACAGCAATGATCATCACCATCATCTGAATGGTCACCTGAAATGTAGTTTTTTATTTAAAATAAGGCATACAATTTAACAAAGCTTCATCAAAAGATAACACAAAACATAACAGAATAAACAATATCTTAACAAGAATGCTACCAGAAGTATTGAAATTAATTTGGTGCTGTAAATGACCGGGACTTGATTAATGTTTTAGTTTACTGACCAGCAAATATCTCACACTTTGTCACAATCTTATATCCTTACTATTACTGTTCGCATTGTTATTACCAAAAATGAAAAGAATGATGATTTGGCAGAATAATAAAATAAAAAAGTAAAATCAAATGTAAACCAGAACATGAATCATTGGCCCAAATTTACATAACATTATTATGAAGTTGTAGTGGAAATACAACAGTAAATCCTTAGACAACAAAATAATTATTGAGAAGTTGAACAGAAGTTAACATCTCAGGTACATACAAGAATTGAATAGATATGCACATAAAATTATAAACACATCTAAAAAGCATAAATCACACTTTCTGTGGACTTGACCAAAATAAATATCACATAATATAAATATTTCAATTAACACAGTTCAATCCTTATTGCTAAATGTATAGCAATATGCACTTCACAAAGTAGAAGAAACATAAAACTGTAAAACATGTATGGAAGGAATAAATCACACTTCCTGTAGATGGTAAAAATAAGAGATCAATAGATTTCAATCATATTTCACAAACACAGTTCAAGCATTATGCCAATGTTATTGCAAATTGTATGTTGCATAGTTCTAGAAACATAAACTGTAAACATATTTACAAAGTATATGATTATTCTCTTCCTGTGGATTTCCAGAAATACAGAGATATCTATATTTTTGAATCAAGTTTCAAGTAACACAGTCACAATCTCAATCACTAGGTCATGTTATAGCAATCACAAAACTTAGTGCTATTAAAAATAAAATATTATTTTTAACAGCATAAACTGTCTGGCCGTGCTTCAATTCCTGATTTGGAAGAGCAGACATGGTGGGTAGTCTCTCAGAAAAAGTATATGTAATTGTAAATCAGTAATTCGTTTTGAATCAAACTTTATTGTAAATCTAAATATCTAAATGTTGTTTTTGCACCAGAGTCTGTCACTGTGTCCTTTTCTTTTTGTAAATGTTTTCTTAAGAGACTTGCCTTGTATTTCATCACTGGGGAGTATGTGAAAAAATGAACAAGATATTGGCTTACCTAAAATAAAATTGACATACTGATGCACTGGATTTTCATGGTGACCATGCAGATGGCTATGAGGAGCACAGCAGCCTTGAGCATAGTAATGTGATGCTGATGCAGGCATAGACATTCTCTTACCTGTAAAATACAATAGGCCAGAAAAGTACCAAAATTTAAATCTCTTTGAATTTATCGGCAATATATTTTAAACAAGAGGGCCATGATGGCCCTAGATCGCTAACCTGACCCATCAAACTCATCCAAACAATTACCTAGACAAGCATTCTGACCAAGTCTCATGACAGGTGAGTCACATATGTGACCACTACAGTGTTAACAAGGATTATCCATATTTGAGCAGTGTGACCTAATTTTTTACCCAGGTGACCCATATTCAAACTTGACCTAGAAATCATCAAAACAAACTTTCAGACCAATTTCCAGGATACTTGGATCAAAACAGTAGCAACTAGAGTGTTAACAAGATTTTTTCTATTTTTAGCTCCGGTGACCTAGTTTCACATGCGATTTGGAACCCATCCGAGCAATTACCTAGACAAGCATCCTGACCAAGTTTGATGATAATCGAGTCGAAAATGTGACCACTAGAATGTTAACAAGGTTTTTCCATATTTAGGCGGTGTGACCTAGATTTTCATTCGAGATGACCCATGTTCGAACTTGACTTAGAAATCATCAAAACAAACTTTCAGACCAATTTACAGGATATTTGGATCACAACAGTAGCCACTAGAGTGTTAACAAGATTTTTCTATTTTTAGCTCCTGTGACCTAGTTTTTCATCCGAGATGACCAATGTTCAATTTAATCCCAGCAATGACCTAGACAAGTTTCCTGACCAAGTTTGATGACAATTGAGTCAAAATTGTGACCACTAGAGTATTAACAAGGTTTTTCTATTTTTAGCTCCGGTGACCTAGTTTTTCATCCGAGATGACCCATGTTCGAACTCATCTGAGCAAGTACCTAGACAAGCATCCTGATCAAGTTTGATGACACTTGTGTCAAAAATGTGACCGCTAGAGTGTTAACAAGGTTTTTCTATTTTTAGCTCTTGTGACCTACTTTTTCATCCGAGATGACCCATGTTCGAACTCATCCGAGCTATCACCTAGACAAGCATCCTGGCCAAGTTTGATGATGATTGAGGCAAAAATGTGACCGCTAGAGTGTTAATAAGGTTTTTCTATTTTTAGCTCCGGTGACCTAGTTTTTCATCCAGGATGACCCATGTTTGAACTCATCAGAGCTATCACCTAGACAATTATATATAATAAACAAACTGGTAAACAAATTAACTTTTTTCTACATTTATGTCTTTATGCACATTATGTTTTTGAAGTGAACATCTTCAGGTACATTATAGAATAAGGGGTCGAAATGTCTGGTCATTTTAAGGGGTCTAAGTGTCTAAGGGGTCTAAGTGTCATGGGTCAAGATGTCTTAGGGGTCGAGGTATCAAGGTGTCAAAGGGTCGAGGTGTCATAGACTCAATTTATTTGAACAATCTTGGTGGACATTTACTAGAACATGTTTCATGCCAAATATCCAAGCTCTAGCTCTTTTGAATTTTCACAAGAAGATTTTTTAAGTTTTTACTATATACATAAATATAAGAAAAATCAATGACACCTGGGGCCTGGTAAACCTATATCTTATTAATGAGATTTAAGTAATAGAAAGAGCATCGAAACAAGGGGCTATCTGATTTGTACAAGGGGGCGTAGCCCCCGAGTATAAATCAGATTCCCTAGTGTTTTGAGGTTTTTTCTCTTTTGTATCATAGTCAAACATAAAACACGTTCCCTGATGCCACAATATGAAACCCCACAAAAAAGTAACCAATGAACGAACATCTGAATATGATATTTCTGTCACTTTCCCTTTCTCTGTCATCACAATATTAAACCCCGGACAAAAAGAACCCATCAATGGAAATGCTCTGGAGTGCGGGTAACTAATACCTGCACTCCAGTTAACGCACTGTGAATGTATATGTATACGATTTAACTCTGTCACATTTTCAACAGAAAGGTCCCCAAACTATGATACAATCTATATTATCACTCTCCAGAAAACACTGACCAACAAAGCTTACTGTTTATTACATATTTCTTTTTTAACGCTGCAATATCTTTACAGATACGGTATTAGTGTGAACAAATAAAATCTAATATCCCTTTTTTTGGTACAATGATGAATAATATACTGTATTTCATCAATGTGATATATCATATATCACACTCCTTCTATAAACTAATTTTTTCTCCATACAGGTTTTAACTTAAATATGATATGTATCAATGTGAAAACCTTAAACAGTATTCTTACTATGCTGAACTTGCCCTCCCTTGAATTTGGAACTGTCAAAAATTGGGTGTTTTAAACAAGAAGGCCGAGATGGCCCTAGATTGCTCACCTGA